>NW_028256877.1:0-204437 GCF_048593485.1 Apis florea
GTCGATCGAAAAATTTTTCCAAGAAATGACGTCAAATTCTCGGAACCTCTGAAATTCTTAGAAATGATGTCAAGTTCTCGGAATCTCTATATTTCTCGGAAATGACGTAGAATTCCGAGTATTTCTATATTTCTTCGAACTGACGTCACATTCTTGGAAATTTCCAAGTGAATTTCGAACGAACGAAACTTTCGGCCACAAATACTGCTTTTTTTTTAGGAGAAAGGAATTTTTACACATTTATCGCATATCTACCATGCTCCTACTTAATTTTTTACATTCTTTTCGTGTTGCTACTTTTTTTAGAGCCGTAAAGTTTTTTTCACAATTCACGTAAATCCAGATTCTTACTTTTTGCACACTTCTCCTACCATGAAAGCTATCATTTTTTATGCGTTTTTCATGATTTTTTTATTTTTGAAGAATTGAAGCACTGTATTTTTATTATTTGGTTTATCTCGATTGTTTTTAATAACCGATTGCATAATATAATCCACCGGGTTTCCGAATAGTGTTATCTGTTGTACATTTTTTATGAGTGCACTTACGAGTGCAGCTTTTTCAGTGATTCATCTTTTAATCAATGCATTTTTTAATATTGTTAAAAACGGACGAGATAATTTAAGGAGAGATTAACATCGAAATTCCTTGACCGATAGTAAAATTTTTGTCCAAAAAATCGATTGATTATTAGGAGAATATGATACGATAGGAGATTGCTAAAAAAATTTTTGCTTACTCACCTATTTTTTTATCGTCTATTTTTTAATTTTGAAACTTTATTTTAATAATTTTCCTAATTCTTGGGATACTTACCTTTTATAATTATTTCTTGCAATGAATGTTTCTACGTTTTTGCAATATTTTATATTTTTTTGGTATTATTTTTAATTCTATATAATTCGGATAAATATTGATTGTTTTACATAACGTCATATGGCTATTGATAGCAAAAATTCCTCTATAAATTAATACTACATATGATAATTTTAATGATAATTTTACATCAATAGATTTTGTTTTAAAAATTAACTAATTTTAATTTGATTTCTTGCAATATTCTCAAGTTCTATGGAAGATATTCTTGATTAAAAATCTATAGAATCAAAATAACCAGCGTACAATTCTCCGTTTAATATCATCTACGTAATAAGCAGATGAAATTATCCAAAGGATAAAAGACTCTGAATCGTAAAGGCTGCAATATAAAAAAGAAATTAAGTTTCAGTAACGAATATTTCCATATTTCTGCAGTATGCTCAAAGTCTCAATGACCGCAGAACAGCCAATGGCCAATTCCATCGAGCGCCGCAAAGTGCAGCATCGTATCGCCTTCCAAAGCCGAACGTTTGATTCATCCGACCGCAAACAGTTCCAGCCTCCAGCCACAAACCATTTCTTCCACAATCGATAACCCCACTGACAAAACGAAATCGAAAAATATCTATCCTGTATGGCTCTCTCCTCTTTGTGCGCGTCCAATATATTGTACACCGTGCACTTGTACATTACAAAATCACTGGCCGTTAGAAATTGTTCGTGATAGAGTGAAGACTTAGGTCGTTTGAAAATGATCCCAGTGCACGAACCAGTCGATTTTCGTGCAACAGGTGTGCTAACCTAGATTCTTAGGATAGATGTGGAAATAAAGCGTAGTAGATGATAAGAAAGTGTTGTTGTATGTGTTTGTGTGTGAGAATAGATAATTTTGTTGTGATTTATGCGAGTGTGTGCGAGTATTATGTGTGTACAATATAATAGCAAGAATCGATGAAAAATAAAAAATTTCTAATCGAATTTTTCATTTTTTATCGATTTTGACTGTGGTTGTATAAAATATATATGCACGAAAAAGAACTGTAAAAAAATTATTTATAATGTTGAAAATTCGATCCCGTGTGATTTGTGCATGAAAAATTGTTAATTATGAATTATGTGTCTGAAAATAGGAAAAACAGGAATATTAAGAGGGAAATAACAACAAGAGAAATAAAACAAAATATAATTTATTTTTCAAATAAATATACATACAATTTTTACATTTAATTTACATTTAATTTCGATTACATGTATTATTTTACTTACATATTTTCCACATTCTTCAAAAAAAAGGATATTTATTTATCCAATAAATTGCCGCTTCCCAAATCCAAACGTTCCAAAAATTCTTCCGTAAGTCGTCCATAAGACAATCGGTTTTCCCATAAGACAATCCAGAAAGAGGAGGATCTTGCCGATAAAGGGATTTCCAGCGAAAAATTTCGGCGAGGTTCCATCTGCAACACCTGCTTACCGGTGGGACAGAGGTTGAGGCAAGGGGCGATATCCGGCAATTTCGGTAAAAGGGTTCGCCTATATAGGAGGGCGGTGCACCTGGTGACGGCTAAAAGCTATTTTCCCGTAATTCACCAGGCCGTCTCTCCCTGGTTCCGACGATCGTACACGCCAGCAGGCTGTTTCCATCAATTTTCCAGGCGACGCCGGGTCCGTGGCGACCCTGGTTCCGCGGCAATAAGTCGTAACTCAGCCGATTCCGCGTGAGAGGAAGCGGGAGAGAGGCTGACCCAGGATGGCGTGCGTTTACGACACAGGGAGGACGACGACCGCTTTTGGATGAATATTAAATTGCCAAGCATGCTCTGGCTTCGTCAGTTGAATTTGGCAGAACAATACAGACTGATCTTATTACGTTTCGAGTGGTTTGGGACGGTTTCGGATGGTGTGGGATGGAGGAGTATATATGAAATCTGATGATTTAATATATTTCCCCTCTTTTGCGTGAAATCTCTCTCTGAATGCCGTGATTTTGTTGTGTTTGAAGTGGTTCGGGATTGTTTGAATTAAAGATGGATAGCAGGTAAGTTTCATTTTTTGGTATTAGGGATTCTTGTAGATTCTTGTAGATCTTAGAGTGAAGATAAGTAGACAATCCTCTTCTTTCTTTAACACACGAATAATTTAAAATAATTATTATCATTAAAATACGATCTTGAATTTTAATAGGAATAGTAATCTATTCCAGTATTCGTGCAGTATGAAAAATTTAATAAATTTTCAAAACTTGCATTAAATTTCATTCTCGTGCATCATTTCATTAATTTCCACTATTGTACAGATTTTTAAAGTTCAACCAGTGTATCTTTCAAAGAATCACAGCATCAAGCTCAAATGATAATCGCAAAATGATAATCAACTCTGTTAATTGAAGTTACGCATTGCTATTGCTGAAGAAATCCACGAATACGTATATATAATTATCATCATTAGTTTCCAAATGATGGTTAGCTGACGATACGAAAAGTGTTCATTAACGCTTTGAACGTCGAATAGGGTTAGCGAACTTTATTAGTGCGGATGCGCTATAGAACGAGGGTCGCAATGACTTCCTCGTTCTCACTGATCGCTCAACTCGCCTTCTTCCCAAGCAGATCGACTAATTTTCGCACATGACCTCAAACAGTTCATTACGAAGAATTTCATTTTGTATGTATTTATATATATATATTTAAATAGAAATATTCATTTCAATTTTAGTTGCGTTATAATAAATAATAATTTCATTTGATAAATTTTTTCTTTTCGATGATAAGGTTTATGTTAATTTCAGTTTCCATTTCGATATTTGCATATGATAATTGGACTTGGAGATTTTCTTCCAAAACAAAATACATATATAATGAAATAAATCTTCATTTATTTTTCGCCTTTATACTTCCTGTTTTATAAAAATATTAATCCGATAAATTTACAATTCTACCAATTATTTAAATTGATTTTAATTTTTGCTTTTTAGATAAAGAGATTTATGTTAATTTTAGTTTCAATTTTAAATTGATATTTGCATATGATAATTGGGCTCCGATCTAAAGTTAAATACTCATTATAATATTTAATATACGAAGCCTTTATTTATTTCCATTTATTTTGCATTTTCATAAAAACAGTGATTTGCATAAATATCTATTCAGTTACAATTTTAATTATTATTTTTTAAAATCAACAATGAAAGGAAATTAATTATTTAAAAATTTCAAGGAGTCCACTTCAATCACCTGGAAATAATTTAAAAATCATTTAAAAATTTTTAGAATGATTCCATCTTAAAAATAAAATAAAAAAGAATTTTCTTACCTTTAATTCGATATTTATTATTGGCCACGAGCGAATTTTAACGAATTAAAATTGTGGTCTCTTTCCCTTAATCCAAATTTAATTTTCGTTTAATGCGGAAACGAGGGAAAGGGTTGGCAGATCCGTTTCGATGCAAGCGACAAAGCGGAATTAAAAGACAAAAAAGCATAGACCTAATTAAAGTCTGAATCTGCCTCCCTCGAATGGGACACGTTCAACAAAATGTCGGAGGCCATTGTATTGTTTCGTTAACCCCTTCCTCTTCAACGATCCTCCCCCTCCCCACTATTTTTCTTTACTCGTTCGACGAATACGATTTTCTTAATGGAATTCAATTGATTCTCTCGCAAGCCTCATTTTGTTTAATTGTACCGACGATTTCTTATGCAACTCCATTCCATTTTACTTTCTTGTTAGAGTTAACAACTCGAGAAGTTCTTATGAATTCCGCTCGAGAAATTATACGAGAACGATTCGTTGATCTCGTTTCTTTTAAATGTGGAGATTGAACGTGCGAGTGGAGACTTTAAAATTGATAATTGAATATGGAGAAGAATATTAGGATCGTAATAAATATGAATCTTCGTTCTTCGATTACAACGTCAATATTTTTTCCTCGTCAATTAGTGGGATAGCAAACTAAAATAAAAATATTTGTGTTAGTATAATAATACAGTGCGCGGTTTTAATTTGATAATCGAGAAATTGTTCGATTTATCAAAAAAACTACCTTCAAACTTGTTAATTTTCTAATAGCCAATTAAAATAATAAACCTTTTATATTCGGTATTATAATTAATAAATAATTCATTGAATCTTTTAGATTTTGGAAAGAATAGAAAAATAATTCGTTCGAACGAAAACAATTATATTCATCGTTTAATTATTCACGAGTGAACAAAAGATGTTATTATCTAATTACTCAGTTAAACCAATGATATTTCCCTACAAACAACCCCTTCGTCAACACTTTCCTTTCCTTTCTCTTCATCCCGTCTTCGCTTTCCCAACCTTATCCCCGGTAAGGTATAAACCATCCCCTTAAACCTTCGAAATTAATCGCGCAATCCTATTGCGACAAAAGTAAGATCCGACTTCGTGGAACAGTTGAATAGTTCCTCTGTTAATAGGTATCCGCTTAAAACACGTTAATACAAAGCAGATATTCCGTGACAGAAGGCGAGGGAGAAGGGAATGCTAGATTCTGAATTCTAATCGAGGAACAAAGACGAGGTAACCTGCCGCTTCGCAGCCTATTGTCAACGGCGAATGCAAAGAGGAACGAGGAGTAATTATGAATCGCTTAATCACGATTAAATAGTAAAGGATATGCGAAGGAATTTCTATTGACGTTTCTTCGATGTAAGATGTAAACGGATGTAAACTGCAAAATTACTTATACGAATTCGTATTTCAACGAAAAATTGTATTCTGATTTGATGCAAGATTTTTAAAATATCTGTAACTGTAACATACAAAGAATAAGAAATAAAATATATCTTAATAAACACAGATTGAAAAATTAATATTTAATACTTACAGTTTTGCAATCTTCTTTATGAACAGTTAGTGTAAATAATAATCTCGAATCATTTAAAGATCATAAAGTTGTATTAAATCATTAAACTCTTTTTTTCATTAATGAAATGAATTATTATACAAGATGAATTATTATATTTTATCAATGAAGTACAGTCTACTCGTAAATAATATAATCGTTCGTGGTTCATCGTCCATAATATATATATATATTTTATTTTGCGTAACGAGATTAGCCTGCGTTTGTTTTTCTTCAACCTTCGTTATTTCGATTCGAAATTCTTTCTGATCTCATTAATTCCACGCGAAATCCATTAGTCGCGTCGATACACTGGCTATGAAGATAGCAGAAAGGGCGGCAGTCAAAGGCCAGCCGGGTTGGTTTCAATGATATTGAACGAACGTAAAACGCGAACTGCCCTCGAGAGAGAGATCCAATAGAACCAAAGGTTGGAGACGGGGTAGTTGCTCGACGAGCCTTGCCTCCAGCGATATTTTTTTCCCTGATATTTGTCAGAATGAACGATTCTAGGGATCGAAGTACGTCTCGTTCTTCTTTTTTTTTTATGGATTATTAGCTACATACAATATAAAATTAAATTTCGTTGCACGGATATATACGTATAAAATTGTTTAAATTTATAGTATAAGTGGTATGTATAATTGTTTGATATTTTCTGATGAAAGTGTGTTCAAATGTTTGATTTCAATGGAGGAATAAAAAATATGAGAATAGATCCGTTTGTTTCGAAGTAAGAAGAAAAAATAAAAATTCGAATATTGGAAATTGAACGAAGACTTTGTTATTTTAGAATTTTGAAGTATAAAACTTGTTTAAGGGTGTGAAAGAATAAAAGACTCTAAAAGGAAAAATGTAAATTCGAATGATGAGAAATGGTATAAGACGATGAAAGTTCAAATACTTGAAAGAGGAAAAATTTGAATGTTAGAACAGTGGGAGAGTACGAAGATTCAATTGTGAAAATACGAAAAATTCCAACGTTTAAGAAAATGAAAATTAAAATGGTTGAAAGCGTGAGAAAATGAAAATTGAAATACTTGAAAGTGTGGAAGAATGAAAATTCAAATATTAGAAAGTCTGGAATTTTGCAGATTTATCCATTTTCTATTCTACATTCTCCTCTTCTTGATACTTATATACTATATATATTGCAAATTCATTTTATGTTTTCTTTTATAGATATCAACTTAATACGTTCTTCAAATCTTCAAAGAAAAATATATCTTCAATATTTCGTTTCATTTTTCTCTCACAAATAAATGATCGTACGAAAGAAACATGCAGGATAGCAATTTCCATTTTATCCGATAAGTACCTCATTATTACAATAAATCTCACAAATGGGACTAAAAATTAAAATAAAATTCTTTCATTAAAATTTATAAAAAATTCATATTAAATATTACTATATGTTCTTTGAATCTTCCTTCCTTTGAACAATAGTTTTTCACAATTTTTCATTATTCGTGCTTTCCTTTTATTTCTTAAAGAATTATCCAATCTTCACTTCTTTTTTAATTAATTTTATTTTTCCTGAATAATTTTATCTACAAAAATATTAAATTTCTATTAATTTTAAATAAATAAATTTCCAAAGATTATCGATCAAACTGATTTGTATTTTTCTTTTTTTACACGATTCTTTCTCGTTAAAAATAGATGCAGAATTTATGCGACCAATGATGGTTCCAGGACGGGAAATCGGTTAATGGAATGAGCTACGAATGAATTCGAGTCGCGGCAATTGTGTCGATGGTGGTACAATGCTCGTTCAGTCTCATAGTGACTGATTTCTCTGATAGTGTTTGCGTGCATCGGCCGGTAATTGTTAATCGCCAAGTGTCGTGAACGCATTAAATTGATTGCCAAATAAATGGATTATTTTGTTCGGTACAGCTCTGCAATCGTATGGACGACATGGCGAGCGGAATATTTGCGGTGGTGGAAATTTTTCTCCACATGTCGTGTTTAAACGTTGGATTTGTTGAAATTTTTGTGGAATTTAAAATGAAGAGGGAAGGAATTGATTAAAAGTGGTAATAATTTTAAGAAATATCGATAATATTTAGAAATTGGAAATAGTCTCAATCTAGTCTAAAATCAACATTTTACTATAGCTATGTAAATTATGTGAAATGAAATATCGATAAAAACTCGAATAAAAATTTCGAAATATTTTCATTGGAACACACATATAGCTAATATAAGTTGATGAGATGATTATAATTGATACGTGATGATTAATTAATACTTTTTGGATGATGAATAAAATCGATACTATCTAAAATGACTTGTAACAGAAATTTACTTTATAATATCACTTTAATGCATCGTGTTATTAACCGTTCAAAAGTTATAATGATGAAGATACAAGAGATAATTAGTGATATAGAGGCTTGAAATTTTATAATCCATCTCGAGTTACACTTAATGCACTCATTTAAAAGTATCATTGTTAAATGTTTAAAACATTGCAAATATTTTTTATTACTACAGATTTAACGTATTGATTCAATATAATTTATAACAAATTTTTAATCACGAGGTAGGCATCTCTCGTTAATTCAACAACAAATTCATTAAAAAATCACGTCCATAAAATAGAGTTCGCTTGATCGCAATTATTTAAGTGATCAAAGAAATCAATTCTAAAAAAGAAAAGTGACACCAAATAAAGCGACTAAACCTCTTTCAATATTTATGCGCTTTGAAAGCCCCGGTGTTGACAAAAAACTATCCGATAAACTATTAACAAGCCTACGAGGATACACCGTGCACCCTGTTTGCCATTATCGACGTTTCTACGTGGACCCACGCCCGGAGAACAGCAAACTTAATTAGGCGGGTATTAAATTAATTATCGTATAAATATGCTCGACGAGCCAGGTGCTCGACGTTGTTGGTGAAAGTTGTTACCCTTTTCTCTCTAAAAGTTCGGAATTTTGAAGAGGAATGTTGAAAAATCAACCCTCGACGATGACGTTATTACGACTAAAATTATTTCGAGAGAAATGGTATTAATAGGGAAATTGTTGACATTTTCTTTTATATATAAATTTTTCATTGTCAGAATAATCTGTGAGACTTTTTTTTTTCTTATACGTATTTAAATGATTTGTAAAATTTATTATTTTTTAACAAATAAATTGTTTTAAAAAAACAATAAAAACTGCAATATTCTGCAATTAACAATTTTAAATTATAAAATCTTGAATAATAAAATTGATTTTTGTTTGCTTGATATAATTAAAATTATTTTCTCTTTAAAAATGTATCGCTTCGAAGAAACCGTATAAGA
This sequence comes from Apis florea, assembly GCF_048593485.1. Taxonomy (NCBI): domain Eukaryota; kingdom Metazoa; phylum Arthropoda; class Insecta; order Hymenoptera; family Apidae; genus Apis; species Apis florea. The sequence continues at coordinate 8,991 of NW_028256877.1, forward strand.
TTAAAAATTTTATTTCGAATATTATTCAAATCATGATGTTATGACAGCACGTTTAAAAAATTTAAAAAAAATTTAAAGAAAACTACATCCTAAACAATCATTTTCTTTTCTATTTTCAGATAACAATTTCTATAAAATAATAAAATTATTTTGTATCCATCGAATCTTGTAACACAGCGATAATTATTTCTTATTGAAATATGTTACGTTTCAAAGAAAATACGTGTGATTGAAATTTTTTATTGAGGATAATCCTGATATTTGAACAATTAACCACCGTCATACACGTGCCACGTTTATATTTCTATTTTTCTTTTCTATTTTCTCCTTTGATTTCGATCGTGATTCGCAATTTTTCTTCCCAGCCAATTATCAACCATTTCGAAGCTTTGCGCTTGGTGAAAGCAATCGTCGAACGAGCTTTTTTTTCCAATCGTCACCGACGTTCCGTTTTTGTTCGCCTTCGATTGCCATCGATTCGACTGCGATTTCGTTTCGACGACGACGGACAATGACAATAGGAAGAGCTCACTCCCAACCTATTTCCAATCCTCCACCATCCACCATCTTCGCTCAGAGGCCACTGTTTTTAATTGTTAATCACAAAAGCGTCACGTTACGTAGCGAATAAATAAATTTCTGACTGTTCAATCAATTCTACGATTCTCATATTTAACTGATCTCTTTCCCGTTTCGATTTATAAAATATGAAGCGAGAATATTATAAGATAAATTTACTAATTACTATTAAAAAATACGAAATTTACTATTAAAAACTCAAAAAAAGAGTTCAAAGAATCTCCAATTTTTCTCTTCATCTCAAAAATTCTCAATTTCTCCTCAATTCTTCGAAATTCCTTTTCTCAATTCGCGAATTGCAAAGGTGATCTGAAAAAATTGTGGCGTTACTTATAATTTTACAAATCTCAAAGAATTCCCCTAAATTTCTCCCCGCCCTCTCGTAATTTCCCAAACGATGTTCCCTTCGAGTTAGCTCAAACCTGCCCGCAAAAACAGCCACCAATTAAAAGCGGTTCGCGAAGAGTCACGCGCCTCTCCGCCCCTCGAACATCCCCCTCGCTGGGCGACGAAATGAAATTTCCTTCGTTTCCACGGTGGCGAAGGAATCAAGGAGAGGAGGTCGAGGAAAACCGGGCCGCGACTTAAATAATTCAGTCGCGAGGCCTCCGACAACTTCCTCCGCCCTCGGGCACGGTTCCGCTTTCGCCTTTTCGCATTCCCTCCCCCATCTTGTCCCTGAAGGGGACGTGACTCGCCAGGGGTGGAATTCAGATAAGAAAATCCTCGTTTTCCATCCGAGGGATATATATTCACGTGCTGCTGTCGATGAGCGGAAATATCAAATTCGATTTTCGCGGAGACGAGCCACCCTTGTGTCACGCTTATTCTCCGCCTTCATCTACAACCCCTTGGATTACGATCTTCTCTCTTTCTCTTTTTCTTTTTCGATCTACGGAAGATCTCGTGTGAGTGAGAAAGAAATAGAAGAAAAAAATGTATAAATTAAGCTGTTCGATTCGAGGCAGGATATAGTGCTAATTATTTTCTTGAAAGATATTTCAATAATTTAATATTGCGTGTTGAGAAGATGGCAATCGTCTGTGATTACTTTTGGATCGGGATAGTTGTATGTATTATTGTTTAGGTTGTGGGTTATATTGGTAGATTCGATAAGATATTCCATATTGTTGTAACGAAACATCCAGTATATTTGACTATCTAATTTTCTCCATCTATTTCGTTTTCTCTGGCGTTGTCATTAATGCGATCTGCGCGAGAACTGGCGAGCGTGATGGAAATTTCAACGTGTCGGGAAGCAGTCGATTCTGGTACGATGGCTGGGGTCGATGAAACGGAGAACATCATTTCCCTGTGAATACAAATAATACCGGGAGACGTCGAGTACATGGGCCCTTCGTTTGCCGTGAAAAGAGATGGAGGATGTGGTGTTTGCCTGTGAAAATTTATCGAGAATCACAATGGTTTTTGATCGATTGACTTGATATTGTTTGGGTTTGTTGAATTCGATTCAAATGTATCAATACTGCAAATATTTGTTGCCAGATGAAAATGACAGAAGAAATTTTTTTTATTTTGAGATGGCTTGAGAGAAATTAGGGTGGTTTTTTGATTAATTGGTTATCGCGTTATTTGAACTTGCTGAGAAGAGTTTTCATCAAATTGTTGCCAATTTATAATATAATCATAGTTATTATAATATATCATAGAAAGCCATTATAGAATATATCATAGAATCCATTATAGAAAGAAAGTCCATTTTATACTTCAAATTATATTTGCTGTAATAATATATAAAATATTTCCTTCTTTTTCATAAATAATCTTAGAATATAAATGCTGTGCTTGATTTTTATAAAATGTACCGGTTAAAAAGTAAATTTCTAAAGAAAACTCCATCTCATACTAGAAAATCTAGTTTCGTGAAGAAATTTCTTAGTAACATAGTTTCTCGATACAGTTTAATGTAACTTTCAATTACAGCATGTCAGTAGTTTAATTCAATTTTCCCAGCCACGCGTCTTCGAATGCTCCCAAAACTTGTTTCCACATCGATAACCTTCCAATCAATTACAAACACCAACTCGTACACCTTCTTCGAAATTCCACAACGCAATCCCAATCTTAATCCTATCAACAATTCTTCCATACCCCCCAACCCTCTTATATAAGCACTTCGCTTCATCATTCGATCGATTGAAGATTTAAATTGGAATTCCATCAGGTTTCCCGCCATTCCAGCCTCCATTTTCGTTCCAGTTGCGCTAAGAATTCATGAATAGTTGAAACAGCATATTCACAAACAATTATAATCGAAACAAGTTTCCAGAAAAATTCGTGGTTAAGGATTTTCAAGGAATAACGAGATTCGAACAAAAAATAAATTGATGTTAATAGATTGTATTCAATGAGGAAGAATATTATAAGTAAAAATATAAATCTTTCATTATATTAGTGATAATCTATTTTTGATTATTGCAATTGTTACAATTATTTAATTTTAATAATCACCAATCATTTCTTTTCTATATTACATTGTCTATGTATTATAAAATTATCAGTAGTATGGAATTGTTATTAGTATGGATTCATTATCATTTATCATTAATATCAAATCGTTATTATTATTGAATTATGGATAATATTATTAACGAGGAATCTTCAAGATATATTTAATATATGGAAAAATTACCAATACCGAGTTTTGATTAATCTGAAATTATTACTATTATTAGGCCCAGATTATTATTATCGAGTTATATATAACCAATATCGAACCACAGTCAATATTCAGTTGCAATCAATATCGAATCATCGTCAATATTAAAACGTCATCAATATCAAATAATCGTCTATATTGAGTCCAATATCATTCCATTCTGCACAATGCTATTATTCCCATGCACAATGAATCAAATAACAAAGAATTATTCAATAGAATAATTACTTAAAAAGTTAGAGTATTGCTAAAATCTTCAATTTAGATATGATTTTAAAAACATCTTTTTGAATTATATTTATAACTTTCTATCTCTCTTTTAAACAATTGCATATCATATATGAAATAATTTTCCTAACTAATATATTAAATTTTCTTGAAATACCTCGAATGACCAGACACTTTTATCACCAATTTTAAATCTCAAATATTCTATATCTGATGTATAATAATTTTTTCACAAAATTTTTCATGCTGCAGCATAAATCTTACATAAACATTATCCACTTATGAAATATTCCATCTATTTAATTCTACAAACGAAGCTCGAATTTGCATCTTGAATTAATATGGAACGCTTGACTCATCTCGCCCCTCTCAAATGACACAATGGACCTCGTTCTGTCAAGGGTCATATTGTAAGCTCGATGGACCGCGCGACTTTAGATTCGATAGGGATGCACATGTCGCGGATCGTGACGGACAAAGAGCGTGAGGGCGACGAAACCTGTTACCAAACGAAAATTACGCTCACCGAAATTTCTGCAACCCCTGCGGTTGCAATGTGTAATGTGTCGATGATAATTCGCGAGGGTAACGAGATAACAGGATTTTGCATTCATGCTTTGCCTAATTGAATAAGTGATCCATGATGGAGATAAACTTTATTCCGATTTAGTTATATCGTATATTTACGATATAAGTGAGTTCTTCTGTAAATATGTAAAATATTTTATTTTACACTTTCTCACTTTTAATCTTTTAGGAATTTATAAGTTCCTTTATAAATATTTAGTGAAAAAATATCCTTTATTTTATTTCATGATGAGAATATTTTTATTTTTTTGTTTAATTTTTATTCTGTACGTGAGAAGTAGGTTATATTGTTTTTTATTTATTTTTAATCATTCAGAAATTCACGAATGTTCAATAGAATTTGCGGTTAATATAAATTTTAACGCTCGATGTTAATGCATGTTAACATTTTAGATACGAAATATATTTATGGAATGCCGTTCGAATTGCTAGTATTTTCTGTTCAGAAATTATTCGATCTGCGTGAAATAATGGTTCGATAGATGCCTAATAAAATTCTAAACCAACAACAATCGAGAACAAAAATCGATATTAAATATCCAAATAATAAAGCCAAATAATGATTTAGTTTAATTTGAACAATTTTGATCGAAAAAAATAACAAATTTTATATTTCATCTTAAGAAAAGGAATACTTTCATCATATGTAATAATATACATGATGTAATAATACATGGATATAATTTTAAATATTAAAATCTTACACAATTATGTAAAAATGTAACTTGAAAAGTATCTAAATATTGATGTGGAATGTTTAAATATATCCATTTCAAATTTTGAGAGGAAGTAATGTACTTTATTTACAATATAACTGAATGATATATAACGACACAATAAAAATTGTCTATGATAATACTACTAATAAAACCAGCTGCGTCGCCGAACCACGGAAAAAGAGTTGTTTGTGATAATTTACGAGATGATTTATCTCTGTGCAACGAACATAAATCATACACGGTAGTTTATTCTTGAAACAATGATAACTGTAATTAAGTTTTTATCCAAGAACACTTTATTCGAAACAAGCAATTTTAACATGTAGTATGAACATTTCATCGTATACAAGTTCATTCAAAATTATTTGACTTATAATATGATTGTTCCAATATCTGGTTAAGTAGATTTTAATAAAAATATATAATAATAATAAAAATTTATTAATATTCGTAACTAAGTTAAATTTTAACTTTGATTTCAATTTGTGAAATCGACTGGGAACCATTAAATGGAAGAAGCATTATAATATGATGTTTTAATATATTCCGTACGTGTGTGAAACGATATATTAAATCGATGAACATTTAATTTTACCTAATTTACATATATGAAAATTAAATGGCAGAAATTACAGTCATAGAATGTTTAAAGAATAAATTATATTCCTCTTTACATTCTTCTTTTAAAAGAGAAAGAGAAATTTTATTTTTAAATTCTCAATTATATTTCTAAAAAAAAATCCAAGTCTAAAATAAATGATAACTATGTAAATTTTTTCCATATTTCTAACTTTATCGTCCCTTCTTCGTTAAAAAGAAGATTAAATTCTCAATCAAAAAAAATAAAAAAATCATGAAATTTACGAATATAAAAAGCATCCATATGAACTCTATATGAAATTTCATACTCAAAATTCACGAGAGTTTCACACACAGATTCACCGCACCTTCAAAATTGCAAAACATCATAATACTATATATTACATACTACATGTACATTGCAATAACAAAAAATATTATAACACATGCTACACATTACATAAAAGACTCGACACGCACTATGAAAATCCACGAGAACCTTGCACATCGAAAAATTCCACCACACTTTCGACAAATTAGAAAATAGCACAATATATATAATATATACGAAATCATTTATGAAAATTCACACGAAATTCGTCTCTCGACACCCGTGCACGATGAGAGTGGCACGATTCCATTAACGCCTCGAAAATGGGGTAAGAAGGCATATAGGAAACGACGCAAATTGAGCGCCGCGGCAAACTCGATTTCTGCCGGTAATCCAGGCTTCCGGTTTTAAAGGGTGGTTCACAACGGCCGGACTTACGCGTCGTTGACGCTCTCCCGTACTCGTGGACGGGATTAAAGGGTCCCGTGGCGCACGAATAATTTTCAACGATGCTCGCCACCAACCATGGGAGCCGGAAGATTAATAATTCCTCGGCCAGCCGGTGAACCGGCCTTAAAGACGAGCAGCCGCCCTCGAGATCGTTCTCCTTGAACGAGTCATTCTTCGAACGTGTATTGGTCGTTAGTCGATCGTCGATGACGATTCTATTGTTCTTGCGGATGGAGGAAAGAATGGAAAGTATTGTTCGATCGAGCGAATCTTGGTAATTGTGAACCTTGGATGATAATGGAGACAGATCCATTAAGAAAGAGAGATAGTTGCTGAGAGTAATTGTTCTTTAATAAAGTTGATTATTTTTTAAGAATTTTTACGTAATGTTTTTACATGACGGAGTAATTGAGCGTGAAATCTTATGAGAAAAAGTTGAAGAATTATCAAAATCCTTGTTTTCGTTTAATTTCAATAAATTTATATTTTTTTTAAACGAAATATATCTAATTACAAAGAACGAACTTGGATATTATGATTGAATTTGGATAAAAAAATTTTTTTTTATATACTCAATAATTTATAAGATTAAAAAATTTGTATATATAATACTTTTCCATTTTTGCATTAAACTTCATATCCATATAACGTTATAATGTACATATAAACTATTTTAGTGGTTTTAGTTGATTGAAACGGGTTCTTGTGATCACTGAATACGATTGCGAAGTAAATGATTTGATTGGCAATTTCGACGATGCAATATTCATCGACCATAGTGGATTTTGTTAAATTTTCCGCGTGACATATTCTATTCGTACTAAAACGGTTTCAAATTTTCCAAATTATTGCCACTCAATTCCAATTACCGAAACTCGTCTATATGTATCTACCGGTAAACGATTCCTGTTTAACGATTTATTACTCGAAAACACATGGCGATATCATTGACAATCTCTGCACTAATATTCCATATACCTTCCATCATGATATTCAGCTATTATATCATTCTGTATATTCATTTTCCTATTCCCCATTAGAATCAATTGTTTAAACGTACAATTCACAGTTGCATAAATAATAGTTTCAAGGAATTTAATAATAACTTAATAAATTTATTCCTTTTTTTTACCAAAAATTGCATTGATAAAAACAAATGTAATTACTACAGTATCAAAGAATCTTCGTAAAAATTTCTAAAAATCCTCCAAAGATCTGGAACGATAAATGTCACGATAAATGTTTGCAATATACATATACACATTGAGATCTTTGTCCAATTAACATTCACAACTTTTAAATATCCGAACAATTATTACTCAATCTTTTTTATAATAAATATAATAAAACGTGCCATCGAATCATCGTAAAAACGTTCAAAAATCCTGAAAAAAAAATCAGAACGTTTTAAAACACTCTTCAATCACAACGAGATCGATCCACCAACACCAATTCCATCATCACCCGGTCGGAAATACCATACGTTCCCGCGAAAGGTCACGCGACACCCAACAGCACCCATGACTCCAGGAGGATCTCCCCCGATCGTCTCCAGCTTTCCATCCGAGCGGAAGGTCAATCCCGACGGTTCGAAATTTCGGTCCGGCCCCGGACTACCACGAAATTAACTGTCAATCTCAATTCCATCCCCGCTCTGTGCCGCGAAAAGAGAGACAGAGGGGAAGAGAGAGAGAAAGAGAGAGGGAGCGCCTCTTTGACACGACTGGTCCCACAACGGCCGCGAGATATCATGGCGTGGCCAGCATCCCTCATCCCCGTTCGCGGGTGTCAATTAGAAAGCAGCCGGTGGTGTCTGCCAGAAACGTCAGTCCGACGTTACACGCCTCCTTTTCCCGTCAGGCTTGATTTAATCGAAAAAAATTCGGGATATATCGGGGTCATCGGACACGCCTAGTTTCGAACAGGGGATGATTTCACGAGATTTCAATTCTTGTCTTTCTCGCCTTTCTCGGGGATCTTTGATCGTCGATGAGGGATAGATTGTATGATGTAGATGTAGTAAATAAATGGGATGGTGATTCGTGATTCGAGGGGATGGAGGTATGGAGGAATCTGTGATTCGAAGCGTGAACTGGGATAGTATTGGAGAATGTTGATATTTCACCGAATGGTTATATTCTCCGTGTTTGCAAATGGATCATTTTACGTTATAAATTGGAAAATTGTTATTACAACGAAACAGTTATTATAATTGTTTATTATTATTATTGTTATAAGATATCAAGTATTGTAATTGCCTATTACGTTGTATAATGTTTGTTAGTTTATTCAATCTTTATTTAAATTGTTATCATTGAAACAATCGATCAGATAATCGAGCGATAATGTATGAAATAGGAAAGATATTATCTGGTGCTTTTAAAAGCGTTTTCAAAGATACTACAGACGTATGGATTCATTGGAAGAAGTTGAACGATGATAGATAAATAGTGAAGAGTCTTCGATATAACATTATTAAATAATAGTTATTAATATCCAATATCAGCACGATGGAATAATTTTCAGTAATTGTTATATCGAATAATAATAGTATTAAAAAAAAAAAATAAAGTAACAATTGATATTAAATAGATATCACCAGTATCGAGATTCGCTCAAATAATTTTCAAAAAGTCACTTATCCATAAAACGAAACTTCCTACAACGAAAAGTTATTCGACCATTTCGACCTATTTCGAATCATAGACTCCCTATCACGAATCGCCATCCACCCCCATACTTGACACGCAGCCACGCGTATCTCGAAATCGGTGACACGATTTATTTGGACAGAGAAGAGTCACCGTTGGTACAGATGATTGACGGAATTGGGATTTTGGGAGTTTGTTTTAGAAAGGATCGTTTTGAATGGCGCCAGCCTCGGATTAATAAAATCGTTTCATTGCATCGATTGTTGTTCCTAGACGCTTCCTGTCACTGCTAGATAGCCAATGATTGAATACCAGCAACACGAGGATGAACTCAATATTCTATTTCGAGATTATAAAACTAGAATTTCGTATTAATGATAATTCAATATAGTAGCTCGTGAAAATATTTTAAACGTCATTTTTAGAAGGAGAAGATTCGTTTAAAAATTTTATTTTTTAATGAAAATTTATATGTATGCAAAGTACATATAAAAAATGTATTAAAATAATAATACAAATTATTATTGAAATTTTGGCATTTCATCTATTTACAGTGATATTTCGATAAGAGAAAAAATTACTTTTTACAATATGATCCATTGTGTTCTATATATTCGCAAGATTTCATTAAAAATAAAAGATTACTCATCAATATTTCATCAAAAGATTAAAAAAAAAAAAACTTTCACGAAACGGAATAATATAAAATATAATTCCGTTCTTTATTTGTAAAGTATAAAAAGTCGAAGTTCATTTGCAATTTGCGATTTAAATTTTAAATTCTCGTTCTCGAGCAAAAGACAATTCAATTCTATCTTATACTGAAACGGTATTTTAAATTATCTTTTCGCAGTTAAATTAAACTTGGTTAAATAAAAAAAAAACTAAAAATTTAAAAAAATTCCTTGCAATCTGAAAGCTTTAATGAAACTCTGGTCATGGGGAAACTGTTCGCCCCACGGGTTTTTTTAAGTTTTTATTTAAACGGCCAATGAAAACATGACAACGTCAACAGCCAGATTCTGTAGTTTCCTCTCTGCTGAACTTATCGACAGTTCTAGATGAAATCACTAGGAATTTTCAAAATCATGGAGTTGAGATCCTGTTTTTTTAACGAAGTGACGTTTAAAACAACTTGATATTTTTCGTATGAGTTAAAATTGAAAGATTCTTCGCTTCGCTATCGAGAAAAAATACGTAATTGATTATCACAAAAAATGAATTTACCAAAAGTGAATTTTAAATTTTCTTCATCAAATATCCACATATTCTTTCTTTTAATTAAAATTTATTTGATTTTTTATCACTTTGTATTTCTTAATTAATTTATATTTTATCAATTAAATTATTTAGTTTATTATATTATTTAATATAACAACAATCCATCTTTCTCGAATCTTAAATCAAAACTCGATCATTTTCTCTACGCATTACTGTGACAAAATAAAATACCCAATCAATAATTCCCCATTTTCTTAGCCACATGACGTCAATCCTAAAAACACAGAAAGATCTACACGCTTATCATCCGTTCCACGAATGCTCGACTGGAGTGACGTGGATTCGAAACTAAAGAGAGCAATCAAATCCGAACAATAAAGAGAAGAAACGATGGTGGAGGGAGAGAGGTGCGTCGAGAGAGGCTGGTGCCTTTAAAGGATGTATCGAGTTAATGACAATGATGCCATTTGCATCTGGGGCTACGAGGAAGCGGATAAGTGCATCTCGCAGATGAGCACGTAGGCGATGGTTGGTGCGGGATCGTTGCACCGGCCGATAATTGAGACAAACCTCTGTCCTTAGGTCATCGTGGAGGACTTCCAGCTGAGAATGAATTGGCAAACACGATAACTAATGGCTCGTGGGTCCCTAATGACGGTATCATTTCTTTTCTCTCTCTCTCTCTCCCTCCCTCTCTTATCCCTTTTGAGGACGACAGGTAATTGGTACGGGCGTGGGTGGAAAACTACTTGCGAAACGATTTATTCGAGTCAAAAGGGGGGAGATTTTTTCTTTAAATTGTCGATAGCGCTTTTTAGAATTTTTTAAAAAGTTTCTTCATATTATATTCACGATTTTCAAATAACACTGAAATATATGATAAACGATATTACGGCCTCGTAATTTTTGAAATCGTGCTGGATAAAAGAAAACAAAAAATTCTTCGCACAAAGTTTCTACAAAAATCGTTAAAAAACATGAAACTTACTCCCGATCGAATCATCAAATCCTTTAAATAATCGTTCAACAAATTTCCACATGGCAGATCCATTTTTTCTCTCTCTTTTTTCTTCTTCCAACTCGCCAAGATCGCGTCGATTCATCAAGATTTACCATGGACCTGCCTCGATCCACCCCCGCCTGTAACGACGACTGCTCGATTTTTCATATTCCCCCTCCCCCTTGGCCCTCACCCTTCAGAACAACTGTACACCTAGACAAGGCCTCGACCCCTTCTCGTTTAATACGGATCGACGTCAACAGCCTATTTGGAACGATTCATACTGGACGTAGGGCTAGCTAAATCGGCTCCGTTCCACGCTTCTGCGATAAATTTCGGGATGCAGCATATGCCGGAGGGGGTGTGGTCCACCCCTGACTGACAGTGTACGGGGAGGGACAACGGTTTGATACGGTATTCGACTCGAGAGACGTGCGAGTGACGAGTCCATCGATGTGGAATGATCGTCGTGACCGTCGTGGATTTCGATGGTTTGATTTGACCGTCTTTTGGATAATGGATGATGGGACGGGGTATAGGTTTATAGGCTTTGATATTGATTCGTTGCGTTAGACGATTGAATTATTTTGTTTGACGTATCGATCGCTTAGGATTGATAAGGGAATTAATAGGGGATTCACAGTTGGATGCAATCGGATGAATGCTTTTGACTTTTGTATCATTTTGGATATCAACTCCCAATGAATTTCTTTTTAAATGTAATGGAATATTTATCGATGCTGATATCGAGTCAAAAATTATAAATACTGTTCAATTTCTAATTTCAATAATTTTCAGTAATGATTAAATTAAACAAGCTTAAAATATATAAGTTGATAATAAATATCGACAAATAATAACGATCTCTTCTTGAATTTTTTCCGAAGAAAAAAATAATATTAACAATTAACTCACTCAACATCTTGCTTCGATAAATTTCGAATCCACTATACGTATTTCCATAACGTAAAACGAATTTCTGGTCGAGAAAATACCAGTGGAATGGATCACGTCGATTTGTCACGCTGCCATACGATTCCAGGATAGAAAATATTCGACAAAGATCGACATGTAAATCGTGACGAATCGAGAAAGGCTCGAACAGGCTCGTACGCTCGACGAGATTCCCGATATGGGCTGATAAGTACTTGAAATTGGGGAGAGACAAGGGACAGTCCCTCCTGAATTACCAATGCTCGAGGATTAATCGTGACTCATCATAAATTTCCATCATCAGGATCTCTCCCCCTCCTCTCTCTCTCTCTCTCTCTCTCTCTCTCTCTCTCTCTCTCTCTCTCTCTCTCTCTCTCTCTCTTCGTATTCTCTGGAATAACATAGAGGAAAAGTTTAGTGGAAGTTCGAGGTTCCTCAGCTGGCGACGATACAAATAGGTCGAATGTTAGGACAACCCCCGTTTTGGAACAGGGTGGAGTTCCTTTTAAGAGTCGAATGCATTGGTAAGTTGCGGGAACGTCTGTTCGCCAAGTTTCTGGTGGAATTGGACAACTTTTGCCTCTGCATTGTGGAGGTTTCGTCCGAGACCAGAGATGAGCCGGATATGCTCGCGAATGGGTTTAATGGTCTTCTCTGTTCTCGATTTATGTGATATTGGGAAATGTTGCGGGATTGTTTAAAACTAGAATGACTCTAGATTATTTTTACGTCGACGAGTTTGAATTTGTTCTCTTTGGATATGAGTTGAATTGATTTAATTTTCATATCTTAGTAGTAAATAAAGTGGTAATGAAATAGTATATTGTTATATGATATAAATATGTAAACATAATACATCGTAATAATGTACGATGCATGATACATAGTATTATAATTAATATACAATGGCAAATAGATCAATATTTTGTCAGTTTCATATAGTCTTTAATATTTAAAAAAAAATTAGATTTTGATTATCTACGGATTTATACTTCATATCTTGATATTTGATCGTATCAATACGAGTAAAAAATATCGAATTTCATTTTTTTCGAAACATTAAAATAACATATAACTTCTCTTTACGTAACTCACAGAACGAATCCACCGCAACTTCCATCTCTTCCATCTTTATGGAAAAACATCTCTCGATACGTCAAAGAGAATACAATTTCCTTGCAAACCGCGTTCCAACTCCGACATTGCACACATCAGGTAGCCACTTCTCTGTAAGCTTGAAAACGCATCGATTCGCTACCGCTTACAGTCGATTTCCGGGCTTTGGTATTATCTCAAAAAGTCCTGTTCTCGAGAGAAAGGTCAGAGAGAGAGAAACAGAGATGGAGAATTTCGCAATATTATCGGGAAAACTGTTCGAAGTGGAACGAGAGAAAGAGGGTTTGGAAGCTTGGAAACCCTCGTTCGAGCCGATATATCAAAATTACTCGTGGGCCATAGCCCTACGCTCGATCTTGGCGAAGGGTGGCCTTCGTACGGCTGATGGACGTCTAATCCCTAGCCTGGAATTAGCTGGAGACCGGTGTCGTTGGAATTAACGCGGGAGAAATCTGTTTGCTGGGAGAATAAAACCGTGTGGAAGGAATGAACTACGGAATTTTATGAGGCCAGTTTGTACGAATGATCCAGAGGCTATGGTAAATGGTCCATTTGAAAATGGTAATCTCTTAAACGGTTATAAGAACGAGATAAAGAAAGTTTTTACAAAATGAGAATGATAAATTTTATAAATTAATCTTCTTTGAAAAAATTGAGAATAGATTTAAAAAGAGATTATTAAAATATTCAATTGCTTGAATAATTTGTGTATTTTATATATATTTTCAATTTTCAAAATTGATAAAGATGAATAAGAAAGGAGTTAATTATTGAAAAATTTGTCAAAGAGAAATAAGTTTACGATTAATATAATGAAGCAAGATCAAGCAAGTTTGAAAGAAAAGTCAATTTCTACAGTTACAAAAGTAAATTGCAAATGGGAAATGAAGTTTAACGTAACAATATATTCAAGGGAAGAAAAATATTTCTCTGTATAATTCTCCACCTTTAAAGAAAGTTTCCTGTTTAAAGTGAATCATAAATTATCAGAAATTCAGAATTTAAGATAACGAGAAGTTCAATATTTGCTTCATATTTTTTTCGAATAAATATTTTTTCTAGAAAAGAAAACACTTTTCTAATAATAAATGTTTATTCTTTATGAAGGAAATGAAGACTTCTTCCCACATAAATATTTTTCTTTAAAATGAAAATCGAACCGATATTATGTTTAAAGTGAAACTCTAAAAGATTAAAATTTCCATCTATTCAAGAAATGTAATTTTATAATAAATTCATATGATTCAATAATTATTGAAAAGATAGAGTACAAAAAATATTTAATAATCTCTTTTTAATAAAAGATTACTTATTGAAATTTAATTTCACAGCGTGAAACTAATTAAATAATTAAAATTAATTCGTAAAAAAAATTGATAAACATCATAGGAAAAAAATCATCCAAAATTTTATTTCAATTTCAACGAGCAAATTCTCCACGCAAAAAATTCCGCAATCTGGTTTTCGCAACTCTCGTTATCAATTTTTCAAATAAACATTCATAAAATGATGGACTAGCTCATATTCGTTTTAACGAGCTTTCAAAATTTTTCCACTCTATAGTAACGAATACGCGTTAATCTTTGTCCTATAAAAAAAGATGAAAATGAAAAATGTAATAGAGAATAATTCTGATTATATTTCAAAAAATATTGGAAGTTATTGAAATAATCTTATTGAAATGAAATAATATTTTAAAATTTATTTGCCAAAATTTATATTGCTTACTTTATTTATATTATTTTTTGCAATTACTTTCTTTATTTAATAAAGAAAATACATAAAGCAAAAAATATAGAAAAAAGAAAAACGAAAACATTTGTTTCAGGAAAGTGAGTTTTTATCCTTTTTTGATTGATAAATGAATATATAATTAGAAGGTTATTTAAGGGATAAAATATATATATACATCTAATTGAAATACACATAAAATCAAATAAATATTTGAAATAGTTCATATAGAAACAAATTATTTATGAAATCAAATGTGGTACAAGAAATAGCGAAAATCGATCTCCAACAATATCGAGATATCGATTAAATATCAGATATAACACGATTTCTAGTACTTCACACCGATCAAACCGTGTTGCTAATAATATGTATATATCGTTATACAATACAGAAATTATTAATAAGTAAATAATTACGAATAACCGTACCTTTCTCACATTATCTGACAAATAAGGAAATATTTTCGTTCGAATATTTTTATTCCACTTTCAAATTACTAATATCCAGAAGAAAAGAAAAAAAAAGAGAAAAATAAAAGAGATAGAAACTCGACACATGAGGATGAAATGTTATCAACATTTACGATGAACTTGAGCGTGAGCTGATAGATATCGAAGCGTTATCATCGTTGTCTGGTATCTCGTATAAAATAAAATCTGTTCTACTCTCCCCCTCCTTCTCCCTCCTCAACGATATCGAACCAACCCCCTTCCTGAAACGCAACAAACAAAATCTCCACGATTCGCGAGGCAAAGAGCATTCTCTATCTGGCCGTTCGCATTTCACAAATAAATACATTTTCCCATCGACGCGTTTTACCCGTGTCGTTGAATATCATTAATGCCATTCGACGCCATTTGCCCGTGTTCCGTTTCGTTTGCGTCATCGAGCGAATCGTAACGTTATCCATCTCGAATTACTCTCTCTTTCTCTCTATATCTCTTCTGCTCTCTTGTTGCATGAAAACGATTGGATCGTGTAAACGATTGAACGTTAATTACGGGGAAAAAATTAACTGATGTTTTTGGTAGGGTTAATAGATTTCTGTTGAAATTGAATTTGAAAAATCAGCCTAAAAAGTATGACAAGAAAAATATATTTTTATCAAGAAATTTTCTTTAAAGAATTGTTATAAAAATTATTTTATTCTATTTATCTTCCATTTAAAATTAGAAAATCTAGCCTGTTTGTATTGCTTGTTCCTAACAAGCAGTCAAGAAGAGATATTTATTAAGAAAAAATTATTGTAAATGTTATTCTATTCTTCATCAAATTATCGAAACTTGAAAGATGATGCTCGAACATTTCTCAAATTATTTATCAAAACGAATATATATCTTTTCATCTTTATAAAACTCCAATACATTTCAATTCGTTCACGTACCAATCGTTCTCAATTTCATTCACCATAAACTGAAATTTCGTTTAACGGGCGTAATATTTCCTCGCGGCACTTTAATACAATGACCACTCGTCGAAGACGACACGTGCACGAATACATATTCGACGATTTTTCGCTCTTTGAACGAAGCAGTGACCCCATGTTTGCCAATAATTTTCGATCGGCCGTTGAAACGGCTACGTGCCGTGTATATCGTTAAAAGTTTATCAACGATTTTTCCCGTGTCGCCTCGAATTTCGCCAGCGATACGAGTGTTGTCGCGGCGAGAGAAAAATAGAGCGCGAAATTTCCACTCGTTGCTTCCTCCAACCATCTCATCCCTATCTACATTCATACGTGTGTACATCCCGTGACCAGTTAAAAATAAAAACTGGAAGGAATAAATATTAAGCTAAAAATGTTTGAAAATAATTTTGCATGAAATAAAAAAAGTTTTATTAAATATCGTTAAACTAATATAATAAATGCTTGAAGTTAATCCGTGTAAAAAGAAAAATCGATAGATAAAATATTCAAAATTTGATTTTAACTTGTACTCATCTAAAATTTTATTGTAATCTTCGTAGAGAAAAGTAGAATAAAATTTCAACTTTGCATTGTATCGATGAAAACAATGGAAGATAAAAATAAATTTATTCTACATATTCTTAATTTTAACTGAATCTTTGTCCATGAAAAAATAAAAGCATTAATAAAGAAACTATATCTACAGCAAAACAACACCGTGTAACTACGTTATCAACTTTTAAAGGATAACATAAAATGAATAAATAAAATAAATAAAATAAAAATAAAATAAAAACGAAGAATTGGAAAAATTGGAAAAATATGGGATAAAAAGAAAGAGAGAAATTACAGAGCCGCGAGAAAATTCATATCGAATCAAACGCTCCGGGACAATCCATCGAAATGACATTTGATCGGCGAAGCAAACAGAAAATGGTCTCTGCTATCGACCCATTGTTTCTATACGTGTATATACGTATATACGTATTGCCTGACTTTTTGGGAGGGTTCAAGTCGATAATTCTTCGTCAAACAATGACGTCATCCGAGATACTGTTCTTTTGCTAACGTCTCTGGAGCAGGACGGTTAATTGGCCGACCGTTATTGCACCGCTTGACGACCAAGGAGGACCGCCTTTCCGCTTGCAGCTTTCTTTGCGCTCTGATTACGAGCGGACCGGAGGATTTGCCGATGGGAGTCGTTTCAGGACGAGATTGAAAAGATTGATGAACAAGATTCGTGCTGGTAGGATTCTTTCTTTTTTTTTTTGCTCCTTCGAGATTTGTTTGCTCCTTATTAGGTTTGTGACTCGTATTAATTAATAATTATAATTGGAATTATATGGAATCATTATTATATTCATCTGTATTGTATATTGATTGTGTTTACTCAATAGATATGAAAATTGTATCTATTTTTTCAAATGATGAATAATTTATTAATGATAACGAAATATATTATTGGAAATATAGAAGCTCTATGAATTTTATGTTTATTATGTTATTGTAAAATATTAACGATAGAATCATTAATTTATCTCTCGTCGTGCAAGAGATTTATCATTTTGATAAATAAAATTTTTATATCTATAAAAAGTATTGTAGTGTAATAAATGTTTTAATTCTTCGTTTCACAGTTCCATTAAAAAATTACAAATTTTTCCACGAATACTATGTCACTTTTAACAAAAGATGGAATAAAAATCGCACGTCTGCATAGTGTTTCGCGAGTGAGCGCGAACAAAGGATTAATACGCAACATTTTTTCGGTGGAAATGTTTCGTGTGCTTCAGAGCAACGCGAAAGTGGTGTAATATAAAAGTCCCGAGCGTGCGCTCGAGATAATAACAAAGGCCGAATTAACCGTTTGCGCGGAAAAAAAAAAAATCCATTTCTCCTTCGAACGCGTCGAAACAAACGAGGTTTCCATCGTGCCAATCCAACAACGTTCTAATCGAAATCGATTACGCGATTTCTCCATTTCGCTCGAACGAACAGGAATGGGCTGATAACTTGATAATTCTTCGAATAGTCTCTCGTTAATTATTTATCTCCAGTGAAGTGATCGAGATTTATTCTGATTCATTTAAGATAAATAATAAAAATTATATGTAATAAATGTGGATAATAATTAAACCACGATACTCGTCAATATTGTATGATACAATTATATTTTTTGTGTATAAAAATATATTCTCATAAATGATTTTAAAGAAATTGGATAATAAATTGGAACATAGAGAATCGATACAATATTACCATAATTAAAATTTTACCGAAGAGGAATTTAATCAAAGAGAAAAATGGAAAACGCTTAATTCTCTGTAGACGCGAAGAATTAATTGAATTTAATTTAATTTTAGAGAATCATTTATACTAATTTATTATTATCAACATTTATATTCTTATTTGATTTAAATTACGTAAAACTTAAAAACTCGAAACCAAACTCCATATCGTCAAAGGCAGTAAATCGTCTCGCTCCCCAAAATCAAAATTCCCGTTTTCGACGATAAATAAATATTTTTTTTTCATGATTCGTGGCGAATGGTGAAAAATGGAAAAGTTCGTTCAAAGAGGGGAAATTCCGAGCAGACACGAGGAATTAATTTAATTTAATTTAATGAGAGAGTCGAACGAACGCACGAGTCGTAATTCACGCTCGTTCCACCGGTCGAAACAATGGCGGTTAGCGAAGGAGAAACAGAGAGAGGTAACACCGGTTACCTCCCGCGAAAATCGTCGTCTCTCGCTTTTGACGATGTATCATTTGGCGCGTGGAACCGGTTGAATTTCAAATCGACTCGGTGTCTGGAACATTTCGAGATGAATACCGATGCGACCATGGTAAAAAACGTTTTGAAACGAGTCGAAAACGATACGAAACAAACGATGACGCCGATTGGAAAAGGAATATATTCTGGAACGAGTGGTGAGGACCAATTGAAGGAAACGGTGTCGATGATGTGAAACGAATGTGAGGAAGCGAAGTATGGAGATTGAAATTGTAGGATTTGGTTTAATTCTTTTTATCTGGAATTATGTTTGAAAAGGTGAAAAGGAAAATTTTGTTTGAGGGATTGAAGAGTTTTGATTGAGAAATGAGATTTTGTTTGAAGAATTGAAACGTTTACATTGATAACTGGTGCATCGGAAATTGGAAAATTTTATTCGAGTCATTGAAAGGTTTAAGAAATTGGAAAATTTTCGATTGAAAAATTTTATTCGAATAAAAAATAAATTTGAGAAAATTTTGTTCAACAAATCAAGAGTCGGGAAATATTGTTTAAAAAATTGTGAGATTTTATTTAAAAAATAGAGTAATATTGGTAGATATAGAAATTTCTAATGGAAAAAGAATGATAGAAATAAATAAATAAAATCGACAAATCATTTCTGGAAAGTTTCAAAATGTCTACCTATAAGTTTCCGAGTTGAAATGCACACTAGATCGGAAAAACAGGGGTAGTATTTACCCCAAGCCGCGAACACAGGAATAAACTCAAACAACCGAAACTACTATCATTTATTAGTACACTACTGTACTACTTCCAAAATACAATTTTACGGTCCTATTACTTATCTTAGAAACTTCTCCACTTATGAACACGTGCCACCATCGAAATAAACGAAAATATAAAATGCTAAACAATTCTAACACAAAATAAAAAGGAAAGAAGAAACTTTCTTCAAATTCTATTATTTACGAATTGTAAAATATTATTTCAAAAATTGAAAAATTCAAGTTATTCGAAAAATCGATAAATTTCATTTCAATGAGAAAGATAAATTAATAATGGAATAATTAATAAAAAGAAATTAAACAAAGAAAAACCAAAATAAATCTCGAAACTATGACACTACTTTTAAAATTGATGAGAAAAGAAATCAGAATAGTGATGGATAAATAGGGTCATCTGTATGTAGCAAATTAGGATACTCATTCTCCAGCATGTAGTAAAAGGTGAAGGCGTGTCTTCTTCGTTAAGATAACGCGCCAAGAGAATATATATCGAATGTCGCTTCCTCTTTGCATATGGGAAGCTCGCCTTCCGGCGACGTTTGCATAAAATTTCACGTGCCATTCCTGAGAACAGCTACGTAAGGATGTGCCCTCGCTAGTTTCAACGTTTCATCCATAGGGAACAACCTTCCATCGTTTTCATGCAACCAAGAGTGGTGATGCGTATTCCAGTGGAACATTAGCCCGCGGTTAGACAGAAAATTCGATTTTCGAAAATACGCTTTTATACCTCGAAACTCGAGATGGTAATACGGTTGATTTATGTGAAACTTCACGTAACTGGTGAAAGAAATTTTATCCGTGGTTCAATGGTGAAATTTTAAGAAAGAACGATGAAGTGGCAAAAGGAATAGATGTCGAGTTTTGAAGATTTATCGATATTTTTACACCAAATTATCTTAGAAACAAAGGAAATTACTTATGTAAAATAATATTATTCTAATGTAATAAGATAATAGTAGAAAATAAAATTTTTTTCATTGAATTACAGTAAAAAATTTAATGTTTCTATCAAGAATTTAAAATAATTAGAATTGGTTAAAATATGTTTAATAAATATCATTTAGGAAAATTCTTTTTAAAAAAATTCTTCATTAAACAATTCTTCATTAAACAATAATGGAGAAACAACAATACGAACGAAGTATTGGAAACATAATTAGAGAGAGAGAGAGAGAGAGAGAGAGAGAGAGAGAGAGAGAGAGAGAGAGAGAGAACTTAGAATACAGATAATCTTGAAAAAATTTGGTATTTTTGTTACAAAAAATAAATTCTATCTTTTACTAGAAAAAAAAAAGCAGAAAATTATTCCAAAATGAAGATTAAAAAAAATAACAATTGGAATTTTACATTGAAAGTTTGGAATTTAATTCTATGTTCTGTAAGAATTCTCTATTCTACCTGGTACAAAGTTACAGAACAGAATTCTATTCTAAAATGAAACTCGAAAGACAAAATTACATTCCACGTTGCATCTTCAAATTTTCACCCTGATAAAATTCTACCTATTGAGAAGATATAAGTTCCCTTCGTTTCGTAGAACACTCAAAGAATGATTGAAATTAAGAAGAAAAAAAAAAAATTCGAAACTAAAATTCACGGATCAAATATTTCAGAATCAAAAACCCCAGACTCCGATCCCGAAAAATATTACTAAAATCCACGTATCTGGGTCGACCTAGCAAACAGCGTAGATTGCTTCCCCATCGATCCTATCGGCTAATACTCGTATACATCAAGGAATAGTCGAACAATGTCAGCGTGAAATCCATGAGATCGTCGAAGTCGAATACTAAAAAATCTCCACCCACTGGTTATCCGATTCGAGGAGGAGAACGTGGAGGTCCCGCAGCTTCCACGAAATTAAACTTTCCGAAGGGGAGTGAGAGAGAAAGAGAAAGAGAGGAGAACCGAAAAGTTTCCGCCGCGTTTGCGAAAGAAACTCCCCCTATCGCGATTCGAGCGAATTCGCGAAACAAATGAGGAAAAAGCGGTGGCCGTGTTCAAACAACGACGAGTACCCTGATAAACAGGCTGGTTAAGAAGTAAAAAGAATCTCGAGAACTGGTTGGAAAACAGTCGTTCCTCGGAAAAGACGATTCTGTCCGTTGCAGAAGATTTACTACGGTTGTTAATTTCCCCAATGACTCGTCCACCCCGCTGTGAAACGATCGTTCAACAAATGAGTTTTTCATTGATCTTGCAATTTTCTTTTATTTAACATTATTTTATTTCTCTTCTTTTCAATTTGTTTCAATAGCACGTTATATGATATACTCTGGATTTTTATTAATCCTTTAACTAGTGTAACTGGGTTAATTGGTTCCTTTATTTCGCGTGGTTTTTATTTTTGTAATAAAACTTTGATCTGAATTCGATTAGGAAATATATGAATAAACGTTAAAATTCTTATCTTGTGCTTTTTAAACGACGAGCTGAGTTAATTGAGACATCTTGTAACTTTTTATTGAGCATTTCATCCCTTTTAAAGCAATCAAAAAATTATGAAATTTAGTTTCAATTTTACCATTACTTGACTTGACTGATCTTTTATCGTTGTATATTTTTATATAAATTTTATTTATATTTTATTTAAATTTTTATATTTCTTTCGAGGTATCCACTATTTATTCGTTTGATTCATGTTCAATGTTTATTTTATTACCGATATCGACAGGCGTGTTTTATTTCTCTTTTCTCCGAATCTTTCTATCTTTTCTGTTCAAGCAATTTAAATTTATATAAAGAGATTATCTAGATATATTGAATAAGTAATTTAAATCGAGTCACTGTTTTAATAATATGTATACGTATATCCAGATAAAAATTACGATTATTAATATTTCCTTAACAAATATTATTTTCTCAATTGATTCTTTCTTAAAAAACAATCGATAATTGCCACTGTATATTTTCGAAGTAAAAAGAATTACACGCGAAAAAAGAACTCGATTGTCTAAGTTGTTTAATTACTTTAATTCCTGTTCGTTTTAACTTCGACATTATATATTTCCGCGCTTTATCCTTTCTTTTCCACGTTTTTCATACGTTGATTCTCCGCTTCTGTCGCTTTCTTCGTTCCTCTCCGCGAAACTTCGTTACTTCATTAGTCCCCTTTTCGATCTTCCCTCGCGTTTAGTCAGCGTTTCATCTGTCAGTGTCAATTAACCGTTTAATTCCTATCCCTCATGTCCCATTCTATCCGTTTCCCTTTAAATTTCACTTGCTCTCTTTCACTCTTCGCTAATTCGTTTTTTTCTCTTCCCGGTTTACCAACTTTAATATACCTTGGACACACATGGATCCTGTTATTTGTTCAATTTTCTGAAAAATTCATTATTTCTCGAGTCATTCTAATTTAATTTCAATTTTCTTAATTCAATTTACTTTAATTCTCCTATTTATTTCTTCTATTTTTAAATGTTCATTAATTATGTAACTTTTATAATAAACAATTATCCCCATTTTATTTATCTCTATAATTCTCCGGTGTATTTTGCTTTCATTTTCCAGTTCCACAGGTACACTTTTATCTCTGGTCTATATTTTAACTCCGTTTCCTCCGACTCTTTGAACTCTCACTTTCAGTTTATCCGTTCCAACCACCTTTTTCCAGACCTTCCCACTTATTACGCTTTTTCCTCCCTTTGCTATAACTTCTTTTCTCTCTACTCATTTCATTAACCCTTATCTTTAATCGCAGTTCATCTTCCCCATGCTCTTTCTTCGATGCCGTTCTCAACATCTTAGTTTCTTAGATTTACTTGATAGATTTTCTTTATCTTTCAGATTATTTACACTTCCATTTTCAATAGTAATTTGTCTTATCTATATATCATTTATATTACAAGTATAAAATTGATGATAAATTATATATTTTCAACTCCAAGAAATAAAAATGATTTTCAAAATGATTATACGT
Source organism: Apis florea (assembly GCF_048593485.1). NCBI lineage: Eukaryota > Metazoa > Arthropoda > Insecta > Hymenoptera > Apidae > Apis > Apis florea. The sequence goes on from NW_028256877.1 coordinate 32,653, forward strand.
ATAATATTGTGCTCTATCCCTCTCTATCTCTATGTATCTATCACAATGTAATCCATTCTTTACCATTTCTTGATGTTTCTCATTAAAATTAATACAAGTCATACATTTTCAATTACTTTGAGAAATTAAATAACAATATATATAATAAAACATAGAACCCCTTTCCACTTTCTATCACACTTTTAAAAATACATTTCTGCTCTCACAAAGAATTGAACAGAAAAGAATAATTTCATGAAATACTTTTCCATCAAAATCCTCCAAAAAGAAACAAATGAGATATCCAAGACGACACTTCTTCCCTCCACCCCGCATACATAATCGAGGAGGCCCAGTAGCAATAACGGTCGATCAATCATCATTTACAGCACACATCCTGCCACGCGCTTGAAACTGCGGATTCTTTCGTCCACGCAAAGAGACCAAAGGTCCCTAGAACGCGTCTAACGCTCTCGATTGCGTCCTCGGCGTCCATTACGCCGGATCTGCCAATCTTCGGCCCAATATATAAACCCGGCCCGCTTTATTTGTGTACACACCGTGTGTGCACACGATCTGCTCTTTCTCTCATCGCGGACAGTCGGCTGCAACCACGCCCTTACATAAACAGTATAATTGCGGGGGCGTTCGAGCGAGAATACGACTAGCCATTCGACCCCTCTTTTATAACGTTGTCGCGACGATACGACTCGGCGATGAGCAGAGGGGAGGATACCTTCCGCCTCGATTCGTTTTTCCTTTTAGATCCTAGTGGAGGATACATGCTCACGATACTGCTGACCGAGCATGCGATGATCTATGAATTTCTTCCGAGGGGTAGAAGATGATATGGGGATGATACGTGGGGAGTTGATACGAGTTTCTATTTTCTCTTTTCCTTTGGCAGAGAGATTTTTACGGTGAAGTGGTTACGCGATGATATTTAGGTAATTTTTCCTGGCCTTCTTCAAGTGATGGATATTAAAATATTGATTTTAATAGAAAAATAGTTATAAATTGTTACATTAATTTCTATGCAATATTTTTGGGAAATATAATACGTTAAAAGGATAAATCAAGAATCTTCCAGAAGCTGATCTTCTCTCGCCACGCGGTGTAAACTCTAGTTATAAGCTCTTCATGGAAATTCCCTTGATCTTGCTTGTCACGCGCTACTTGAGTCTATGCAAGAGAACTCACTCTCGCATGCAAGTATCTATACGAGCTTAAGCTGATATACTTATTATCTCCGTGCTGCTTCCGTGCTTTTTAGATGCCGTGTTCACACGTCATTAAACGATTTCTTCGCACCTTTTCTTACTCAACGTTTTCCCTTATATTTCTTTTTCAGCTTTAGGATTTAAAAAAACTAAATTTTTTAATTCTCAATCAAATTTTAATCCTGTAGAATTTCTTTGTCTCTACATTTTAATAATAAATATTACGAACAATTAATCAATTATAGATTGTTTACTGATACGAAATTTAACGATATTAATAATTTAATTCAATTTAGTTATATATTATAATTATTTTTAAAACTTTTTACTTATCCAATATCGATATTTAATATTATTCGTGAATTCATATATAATTCATAAATTAAATCCAATAATTATATTATTTATGTTGTTGCCACAGCTAAATAAATCACGCATAACTTTTAAAAGAAAGTTACTAAATATAAACCATTCAAATAAAATATGAAATATAAACTTAAATCACAATGGATTAACTTTCTCGAATCAATCACTTCGATTTTATACGTTTATATTATACTTGTTCCCAAAAACAAACTCCCCATTCATAAATTCAGAATCTGAATATAATATATACCAAAAAAAATATAGACCTATCTCACAGTGATTTTAAGACCGACAATAAATACCAATGGAGCGTAGAGCAAGATAAATCATCGACGAATCGACTATAAGCGCGAATAAACCCGCTTTCATTTTTAATTAAAACTGGCCACGAAATTTTCCATGCCTGGATAAAATCGCGTTTCAATCCTTTCAGACCCGATATACAATATTAATCATTCCCAAACATGATTTTAATTATACTATGAGGTGTCTGCACGACGGACGACATGTAAAATGAAAATTCGTACTCGAGTTTCCGCGTATAAACGTTTATGCAAACACACGGTTAGTCCTTCGAAAAAAAAAAGAAAAAATTGAAAAAAAAATGCGAGAGTGGCGCAGAAATTCAAACACAAAAAATCCGGTGTACGTAGCAAAGGGAAGCGTGTCGTCCCGTAAAAATCGCGTTTCATACTTTATTCAACTGTATTCATGGTGTTGGTAGTAGTAGACGATCGAAACGTAATTAAAAGAGGAATAATTAATCGTCCATAAATCGTCGATATTGATGGAGTTTTTTAATACGATGATCGAATATGACGGTTGATTTCGAAAATTGTTTTAAATTTCAAGGGAATGGAGAGACTGTTCACATTACCAAAATAAGGGATTGAAGTCTTCGTAGTTTGGAATAATAATGACTCACCTGAAACAAAAAAAAATTTTTAGTTAGTACAAAATGTCAAATGATTATTAAATTTATGCGTGTTAATGTGCTAAATATTCGTAGCAAACTATTTAAAAATAGTTTGAAAAAGAGCTGTTTATAATCCAATTACGTATTTTTCATTTTAATAATACAAGGATATTTTATTAATATAATCATTATTTGAATTTAATTTCAAAAGATCTCAAATTATTTTATTTTACTTATACCAGCATTATTCACTTTTTGAATAATAAAATTCCTCTAAAATATAAATAATCAAATCTTGAGTAATTTCTTCACACTTACCATAAATTCATCCCATTCTTTTATTCTCTTTCCCACCAGTATATAATCTCTTTCAATTATAATAATTTATTTTCTCCAAGATTAATAATAAATATCCTCCCAATATCCTTTCCACATTTATTTCCATTTTTCAAATACCGTTTTTCACAAACGAGCCAATGATTTCCCCATCCCAACCACATTCTTCTCTTCTCGTTTCCACCCACTTTCCACCCATTTTTCTTTTATTTATTCCACGTCAGAAACGTTTAAAAAATCTTAATGGAATTCGAACGTGCACGGGATACCTTGAAGGTGTATTTTACGAATCTACAGGTTGTAACCTTGTTCCTCGATTAAACCTCTCCCTCGGGTGAAACCGCGCGAGGACTAAAATACCACCCCTTTCCAGAGGCTGCCTGTTCCAACGTTTCGCGTGTACTTATCCCCGTCAAATCTGTACGAGATTTTATTTCACCTTCTTTCACACCGTTTCCTTTATATCTTTCCCACCTGGTTTATTTATTTATTCCCCTTTTGCCTCGAACGAGGGTGGTTTATCGTTTCACCTTTTATTGTCGCCTTTTTCTTTGAAGTCGTTAAAAAGGCGTTTAATAAGTCCTCGAATTATTTATAACCACCTTCGAGAAGAACTTATAAAAGGAGAAGAAAAAAAAAAAAGGAAGAAAGTAACGACAAAGTGGGATAATTTTGATCGCTGTGTCTCAATTTTTCTTCTCTTTTTCTTTTTTTTTTTTTTTTTTTTTTACGCTACGTTTAAGGCTTAAGATTTTCTTAAGAGGATTTTGCCTATGTGTTTCTCAGATTTTTGAATAAAAACGAGTTTAAAGGATGAAGTTTACAAGATAGTTTACAGTTTGGATGAAGAACATTCGAGAATCTTCTTGTTATTAATGTCACTATGAATTTAAATGTTATTTTATAAGTTTCAGAAATTATTTTGTTATGCTTTTCCTTATTATATTATTATAACTGATATATTATTTGATACTGATAGTACTATATAGATACTGATTATAGTATTAAATATATCGTTGTAAAATATAATACGATGTGTATAATTTGGAAAATTTAGATAAAAAATAAAATTAATTGCATATTCTTGATTATTCGGAAACTATTACTAACATTATAATTTTTTATAAATTATAATGTTTATTTAATATCTTCGTTTGATTTTATGCCATGTTTTATTTATTCGTCTTCATTTCTGAAGCTAGAAAACTTTCCTAGAAGATACAAAATAAAGAGAATATCAAACAGACGTGGAAGTAAACCAGGATAGACTTGTTAATTTTGCATAGTTGGCCCGCCTAAGTAATCAACAACTTTAATCGCAAGTTATGGCGCTATATAATGCAGTTATTCCTTTTATCTCTCTGAAGGCGTTATATTGCTTGGGTGTAATAACGTTATCTACTCACAGCCACCTCCATGGAAATCGTAACGCTTCCGTAATGCTACACCTTCCGTTATTTAATTTTATAACTTTGTTCTCATCGAGGGAACGTAAGTTGCCATTTTGCTTTAAATTCGCTCTCCGTCGAAGAAAATTATCAAATTATTATTACGTTTAATATCAATTACGATGATATTTGTATCGTGGTGTTAAAATTGAAGAACTTTTAGAAAATAGAGTTTTAAATATAAAGTTGGAAAAATTTTAATTAAATATTTTTATATTCCAGCAACATGAAATTTCATATGGAGTGATATTAAAATGTATCTTTTAACGTGTTTTTTCCGTAATATTTTCGAGTTGCTTGTGAGCAAAAATATATATTAAAATCACGTATACTTTAGATTGTAAACATTTAACACAACATCAAAGAAAATCTCGAGTGTATGCTTCTATTAAAAAACAAGTTATTATTTATTTTGGATATGTTTGAAAAGAATATTTTTGTGTAACTTTATTGAAAAAAATTTTCTAAGAAATACTAAATCATACAAAAAATTTTAATGATCTTGAAAATTCGATATAATAATTTTCAATCATTCCTAACATTCATAATTTTGAACAAAAATTTATTTTGAAAAAAATAAGAATATTGTGTATTATTACTTCAAATTAATCTCCAATATAATGGAAGAAATAGTTTCACGTAAACATATTTCGCCACTTAAAACATCCATCGACATCCACGCACAGCACAAAAGAGCCATCTCCCCCACAAAAGAGTCAAAACAACAGTTACTTTCCCCATCAAGCCTGAAAACTTGCAACGAAACTTGTCAAAAACTACCATGGAACAGGACTATTACTTTCAGCCGTAGCTTCAAAAACACCCGAGAACAATGCACCTCCAACCCCCCCCCCCCCATGTCAACCGGAATAAAACAGTCTCCAATTACCCGTGCACGTTCACTCCGCCAGTCACGAGTGAAAAGTAAAAAAAAAATAAATAAAAATAAAAAAAAAAGAATTTTTATTCCACACGTCGCGTATTTCATCTTCGAAGCGACCCTCCACCCGCCAATAAAGCGAAATAGCAACGCCACCGGCCCCCGTGCAATCCCGACGTTACTTGAAACACCTGAATTCGCTCGCCGATCTCTCTTTTTTCTTTTTTTTTTTTCACTCCCAACCCTTCGCCAAACTGCACACGTCGGGATTAATAAATCCACTTTCTCCACCCCCTCCCCTCCCCCTGCCGCGTGCATTGTTTCCATTTCGCGGTAATCGTGATTCATGCGTGCAGATATTTCGACGAGCAAATCCGATCATGCTCTCTCGCCCCGTGGAAAACGGACACGTCTATGTTCAACTCGCTCCTCCTTTTTTTTCTCCTTTCTTTTTTTCATTTTTTTTATTTTTTTATCCACCACCCCCTGATATCTCTCTTCCTTTCCACGATTTCCGTGACGGAGGTTTCCTGGAGGGGGTGGAGGGATCTTCTTTGCCCAGGAAACGGGGCGCCAGTGGATGGTAATTAAGGACGGTTACCTCGAGGAGGTAGGGTTAACGAGCATCTGGCTTGGTGGATGGGCTTCGACGGATTCTGTACGGGCCAAGGTAAACTCTGAACGGTTAATTTTGTTCTCCAAAGGAGGGGTGTGTATGTGTGTGTGTGAACTCGATCGGAGAAGTCGAATTGTGGAGTAAGGTTTCGTTGGAAGGTTGATCGAATGGTCTTATGGGGTTGTGGGGGTGGAGATTGAGATATCGGTTGGTGGTATTGTCGCTGAGGAAAGCTCGCTTTTGAAATGCTTTGTGGGATATGATGTATGAAGCGATGGTGATCGTGCGGAGTGTTTTGTGACAATGGGGGAAATTTATTGGTTGTGGAAAATTGGTAGTAGAATTTGGTATATTTCGAGCGAAATTGTGATCATTGGGAAAAATATCGTGTTATTATTGGGCATGAGTATGGAGGAAATATTGTTATTGGGTACGAATATGAATACGAATATTGTATTGGGAGTAATTAATTATCAGTAAGTGTTTATTAACGTAGAAATTGTATTGATATTGGAAATAATAAGTGATAGTTTATGAGATGTAGAAAATATTTATTTATAATATATACGGTTGTACGAGTTATGAAATGATATAGTGATTTTTTTATCGAAGCTAATTATTTGAAAATGTATGATGCTTATTTTTAGAGAACATTAAGTTTTATTATTGGCTAGAAAAGATAAAAAAAATAACAATGTATTTAAAATATGTGTGTATATATATATAAGTATATGTAAATTCGTTTAAAATATTATCTTAAAATTTATCATTTTTTGTGACTAAAAAAATAAAAATGAATATTTGAGAGAAACGAGAGACACGAAATTTCCAAAATATCGTTATTGAATAAATATACTCGAGCAAAATGAGGATATATATATAGTGAAAAGTTATAATTTAATATCTTTGAGAATAACAATTTTAATCAGAGAATTTTTACCATATTTCCAAATAAGTTTCTTTGTTTTCAATGCTTAAGCATGCTAGTCTGTACTACTACGAACAAATTTTTAATTACATTCACAACATTTTAATTAATGTGAAATTTAAGAGTAAATTTCACATCCGAGATATGAATTTTGCTTATTTTTTAAACATTCCAAAACTGACAAAACAATACACATCAAAATAATCTATACAGAGTTGTCATTAACATTCTATTGAAATATCTACTGAAAGATATATGATGCCATTATAAATTAAAAATTTAAATAACATAAAAATTTTGCATTTTAATTTATTTTCCTTTTTACATTATTTGGTATAATTGAAAAAAAATTGTACGATATTAAGTCTGCTAATACATTAAACATTCTATATCCAAAAGTAATACAAGCTATAGAAACCAAATAGAAATAGAAGGCACAATTGCAATACTCAGACACTTCACTGTCACACTTTTAACAAGAAACCAGCCACCGAATCGAAACAATTCCCCGAAGTACTTCACAAGAATGGAAAGACAAACTAGAAAGACAAACCATTCTGCCCTTCTGAAGGAAGCACTGTGATTTTCTACAAAGGTGGTGGAGATACGATAGCATGGTGCACGACGGCAAAATGGTAGCAAGTCATTTCTGCGGCGATACTTCACACGTACAACCACCTATTTTATGTGGCTCTTGCAAAGGATTGAAGATTGAGAATCACGAGAATTTGTAGTTTGAAAGACACACAATTTTATCTTTATAATTTCAATCGAGGAAATAGAGTGACATATTTCGTATAAAACTAAATAAAAAATATATATATTATATATATATTTTCAAACGATTCTAAATACTATTATTAGATTTTTAAATATTCCATTGTTTACAAAAAAATTTTTTTAATTATTTATGTTACGGAATATATACATCACAGTATATTAAAGTATAATTATATCTATTTTAAGTATTGATATTTTGTGGCTTTTTACAATTCAAAAGAAAATAAAGAAAAAAATTGTAAATATCTAAACATATAGTGAAATATAGTATAGTAGAAAATACTATGAAACAAATGATTAAAAAATAAACTTCTTCCTTTACTAAAAAAAAATTACTACAAAAAATAAAAAATTCTTTCCCAATAAAATTATTATCTTCAATATAATTGAAAAAACTACAACCACATTATTTAATCCTTATAATTAATTCAATCAAATTCTAAAGAAATAAATTTTGATAGAAAATTATTTCACGCTAATTAAATTCTGAATAAATACATTCTGGCTAATTAATTAAATTCTGAGAAATGAAGTAATTCAAATATACTCCTACATGCTTACATTCATAAAATCAACATGATTTCCGTTTCGATGGATGGTCCCCGAGGTTCTTTCACAATACTGCACCGCGATATCGAATTGAACTCTGACCAAGCACAGCGACCCTTAATTTCCTGTTCGACTTCTTAATTGCACGCTCGATGCTCGATAACGGTGCTCTTACAAAACGAAGCCTAGCATTTCCATCTTCAATGTGTATAATCCACGTGGGGACTTTGTGTTTCTTCTATTCGAGAGAGGAAATTCTATACGCGAGATCAAAGGACTGATGCATCTGTTCGCCGGCGAAAAACTACCCCCTCGAGTCGAGCGCTCGATTTCTGGATACGAAAGGAGCAGATAGAATCTCTACGAATCGTGAATGTTTCATGGCCATTGCATGCCCATTTAATTAGAAGCCGCATTCGAACGAATCGTAATGTTACGGAGAATGATGATAGGGTGCAATCGTTGTTGCGAAAATGTAAGGGCAATTGAAAGAGAATCGTGAACATGAATGACAAAGTGGTGTGATTCTTTTGAATCAGTAAATAATTCCAAGTGGGCTTTGATTCTATATGTATATATATTTATAAATTTATTTTTTTACTTGAGGAAATGTGAATTTTTTATTTCTATCGTTTTATTAAAATTCTTTAATTTTTGCAATCCTTGTTTTTTGAACTCGGAGAAATTATTATTTATTTTTGAGTAAGGCGATTATGCATAGGACGCGTTTAATTAAAATTCTGCAAAAGTTGAATGCGAAATATCTTTCTTCGAGAGAGATTGTAAAAATTAATTGTATGTTAAGAATTTAATTACAAATTCTTAATTTTCGTTTTGAAAGAATATAATCGTTCATTATTTGTTTTTGGAAAATTAATTGCATATTATAGAATTTGAGTTCGTGAAAAGAAAATTACAAGTATAATGATAAAAGAGAGAAGTAAAAAAAGTACATAAGGCAAATCCTGGAATTCTGAATACTTTCTTTGAAGTAAAATAGCAAAGTTAACGTAAAACTTAGTTTTCATAAAGTTTTAAAGAATATTACATAATTAAATATTGCTATAAAGCTAAGAAAAATGTATACATATAATTTATGAAACAAGGAAAAAGATAAATTGAATACGGACATAACTTTTTACAATCTTCCTTTTTAAATTATAAAAAATTCAAAAATTCTGGAAATTCAATTGAAAAATTGTTATATTAAATTACTATATTAATTTAAGAAAAATTTTCAACGATATAAATAAAGTAATTATTAAGAAAATAAATTCAAAGAATGTAATAATTAAAAGATTTAATTACCATTTTTTTCAGGGATATTTAAAAGGAAATAAAATAGTCGATAAACGTGAGAGGATCAGTCGAACAAACGGATGAAACTTTATCTTCGTATGTTCTAGGTTCATTTAATTTAGCTCGTTATAATGTTTCATACGCGATATACATGCGTTTCCTCTGTTCTAACGTACACATTTAATATTGCATTCATGCTAAAATCGACTAAGCAATGCCACTACACAAATGAACATAATTCTATTTCACCAGTAAGATAAATAGTATTTGCAAAATTTACAAATAGATTTTAATTATTATCAAATTAATTGCAATTAATAATCTCTCATAAACCATGTTCACATTTTCAAAAAAAAAAAAAAATTAAAGAAACAACAAGTTTCGTGAAATAATTGAATAACCAATAAATTAAATTTAATTTAATATTACATACAACGAGGATACTTAATTAAATTTTATTAATTAAATTTTCATCATCAAATTGCAATCCAAATTATCTGTTATCTTCAAAACAACCAAAATCGAACGAAACAATCTTTTTCGAATTCTCTCTAAACAACCCTTAAACAAGCATCCAAGACATCAAACCAACCTTTCACAACCTTTCACTTTTCCTAAAAGACGTCCAAATAATTCGCGATGTCTCGAAGAAGATCAAAGCGAGTCGAAGCCACCTGGCTATCCTGTCGAGGCTTTAATTAAAAAATTAGCCTCGCCTTGGTGCTTCATCAATGAAAAAAGACAGAATCGACGCAAAGAAGTACGCTTCCTGCCCCGGTGGTGGAGGTACATCGATGTAAACGGCGGCCAAGGGCACTTTCATTTAAAACGAACTGTATCCACAGTGAGAAAAAGAAGAGAGAGAGAGAGAGAGAGAGAGAGAGAGAGAGAGAAAGAGAGACGAAACAACCCAGTATGGGACGCGAGACCGCTAATCCAATTTGTGACGAGCCGTTCCTTTAATCCTTTGCCACACACAGCTTCCGGCGTAACCAAGTTTTTCAATTAAATTTCCTAGGCTCCCGCAAATCCCCGCTCGACATCGTTTCACCCTCGATTTTCCCTCATTTTCGCCTTTTTACATCCTGATCCTATGATAGGTATAGTAATCAAAACTCGCTTTACACATTTTCCAAAAATATCCATCGCGATCCGTTTTTTCCCAAACGATTTCAGTACAATAACTGGAAATAATATTCAACACGATCAATCCTTCTTATACCGTTGCGAAAACACATGCAAAAATTGCGACACTCCTTCCGTAATACAGTTTAATAAACGTAAACAAACCTCGTATACTCGCTAATGATTTACATCACACTGTTTTTGTTGTCATTCTCCTATCGTAGATAAATTTCGAAAACTATTATAGAACGATATATACTCTATATACTTTTGCTGACAATCGTATCTAAATTTTCACTTTCAAATATTCGAGAAATAAAAATTCACAAATAAGTATGTCCAATTTTAAAATGAACACAGTTTTCATATCATATATATACCTCTCCATATATATACCTCTCCACGTTTGTCCAAAGAACGGACACGCGATCGTGTCACCACGATCAGACACGTCTCGTGTATATTGCACAATGAGGACGGTGATATACACGTGGTCGATTGATCGATCGTCTATCGTGAGACGAAGAGAGAGAGAGAGGGAAGGACAGGTGAGGCAGAAGGGACAAGATACAATTAAGCCCAGTTTACATGCACGCGCACCGGAACCGTTCCGGGAACTGGCCCGTAATTACTGACCAGGAACAGTCTTGGCCTGCTAACTCGAACAAGATAGCATTATAGGAAGGCTCGTGGAACAACGTTAGTAACTGGTGCTGGTAAGCACAAACTGCCTCTTAGAGGCAGGAGCTAACTCCCTAACTCGTGCTGGGACGTGTATGCTCGTTGGTTGGAGACAGTGGAAGGGAGGTATAATTTTGGGTGGAGAAATCCAGTGTAGGGTAGTGAACAGTTAACGCGATACATTGGGAGAGGATTGTTAGATGTGTTGTAGAAGGCTTTCGAGGAATCGGATGATTTGTTTGGAGTCGTTGGACTGAGTTTGGATAATGAATGTGACTATTGTGGAGAGAGAGTTGTGAGAGTTTGACTGTGGGAGTAAAAGGAGGGTGTGATTTTTTATGACAGGTTGGAGGATTTTAGAACTTAATGAAATGCGAAAAGAATTAAATTTTGAAGAATTGAAATGGCTGAATAATAAAATAATAAAAGGGATGTGAATGGTATTGGAGAAAATTGGATAAAAGTGTAATTTTTTAATACGAAGAAGTTACATCACGTTTCTTTTGAATAATGTTTGAAGATTCATTGAGAAATGTGAATATTATTAAGAATAAACTTATGTTTTTGTGAAAATATAAAGTTTTTAATCGAATTGATCAATTGCATAGAAATGTCAATGAATTTTTATTTCTATGATAAATTGATGAAAGAGATATATTTTTATATATTTTTTAGAGTATCCTAGAATAAAAATTTATTTTTATTGAACATAAAAATAACATATTATTTGCAATGAATGGAAAAGAAACAAATTGTAAAATCAGATTTGTGGGTTTTTATTCGCTAGCTTGTTTGAAAAAGTGGCCGTAATCCAGAGGGATTCGAAGCCCTCCCCATCGCAAAACATGGACGTTACTCACTTTCCTGGCAGAACTTTGTTGGTGGTCTCAACTTTTTTCGAACATTATTACCACCAGAATATTTGTCGTTTTTTTATCAAAGGAATTCATAATATCAAAATTTCTTGACGTAATTACTTGAATAATATTTCGTGAATTTATTTTATATTGTAATTTCGAAAGTATATATATATTAATTCAAAAAAGAAAAATATCTGAATTCTTTCACACCCTCAAAAATGAATATACAATAAAGATAAAACAAATGAAATTATATAAAAATTTACTTTCGAAATTACAATATAAATACAATGTCTAGAATATATCTCTCGATGTATCACGAAGATAAAATATTATAATCGATATGTAGAATTCATAACTTTCCATCAATATTCCCCATAAACTATTTATAATCCCCTTGACCAAAATCATGGCTGGCGTCCAAAACGGCGATAATGTCGAAGTTCATGTTTGGCCAAGTGAACGCATCAAACGGAATCCTCGAGGAGCAACCACGAAAAGCCCAAAGGACACGAAGTCAGCATTAACTGCTCGACTACGTCCTGTAAGTACAGATACGGTCCCCACGGCCCAGTAAGACATCGACCACCAATTTTCGAACCCCAACCTGGTTTATTTCATTTTATTCGGCCAACTTCGGACCAACTTTGTTCATTATATTCGACGTGGTTCACCGTCCACCTCGTATCATTTAATGAAACTTTTAATTCCCCATCTCTCGGCAACTTGGTACGCCGCGAGCAACCAATTGATGTCGTCCACGTGCGAGAAACGTATTTTTGGACGAGGATATAATGGGAAATTTAATTTTTTGAGAAATTGAAATTAAATTAAGTTGGATATTCCAGGAATTTTTTTGATGAAACTTTTAATACGTTAATTGGGAATTGAATTAAATGAAATATTTTTGATTCTCTTTGATAATAATTCTTGATAAATTGAAGTTGAATAAAATAAAAATTTGATACGTTGAAAATTTTTCAAGAATATTTTAATTTTTTTCATCGATCAAATAAAATAACGATTAAGTTAAATATGAACACTGCTGTTAGAATTTGAATGTCAAAATTCGAAGTAAAATAATCATCTTTCTCGAAAGAATGATAGAAACATTCCAGATTGAAATTAAATTATGCAATAAAAAACTACGTATAAATGAATTAACGAATTCGATATAGATAAATCTTATAAATGTCTTGATAAGAATGAAAAACAAATAAGAAATTGGTATTTATAAATCTAATAAGTTATTCAAAAACTTCAAAGTAAAATAAAAGAAAGAAAATGATAAAATAGAGAATATTCTTTTTTTTTTTTTTTTTTTTTTTTTTTTTTTTTTTTTCATTTTCTTTTTCCTGTTGAATTTCATTTGGTCTATTAAGAACTGCGATAGTTCCAGATAGGCTTGTGAAGATGGAGAAGAAGCCGAGTGAGCTGGATGAGAAAAGTGACTCAAGGTTAATAGAAAGGCTTGGTTGAGAGCAAAAGAACTTTGAAGAAAACTTGTTGGAGCTGGCTGAAGAATACTCGCGGCGTTCCACGTTGTGAAAAACATTGGTTCTCGGGCTTTGCCTTAATACTTCGACGATCCCGAGATCCAGAGAAGACATATGGCTTGTTATTTTAAGGTATATAAGAATTTGTAGCGATTCCACTTTCTAATGTTCTGTATATCATCAGAATGGAGCAACTTTTATCACGTTTGACCATTCGTTTCAATTTCGAGTTTTCATTTCATTTCTCACAATATACGCAAAAAATATTATTATTTGATATTTGCTAATTAAACGAAGAAAAAAATGTAATTTGTTCCCTATTTTCAAACGTACTACAAATTAACCAATTCAATTTTAATTTCCAACGCTTATTAAAATCCTTTACGACGCTTTTGAAAATATCATTACGAAATTTTTAAATTAAAATATAAAGTAACTTTTTCCTATTCTACGTAATATACAATTCTATAATAGTAGCTGTAAATCCATATCATAATATCAGCAAAACGTGTTATTGCATAACTTTTTTAAATAAGATTAAAATATAAAACGATATATATATTTTTCCTCATCCTCTATGCAATCCATAACAAATATAATTTTATATTATCCACCTCGCCAAAACCAAATTAACTATCAATTAAAATATCCAATTTTAATATCATACAATTTTCATTTTAAAAATAAAATAAATTTATATGATAAAAGTGTATGTTATAACAATACAATCGTTGTAATATCATATAATATTATACATCATTAACAACCGTAATCCTTAACATCACCCATCCCCTGAAACCTGACACCATCGAAAAGAAAAACTCGTCAAAATCCCGTAATACACATCATTTCGAACATCCCCCAATTTCACAGCTAATTGGTAACACGATCTCCAAAAAAAAAAACTCCCCACGAGTTGGAGAAGGGCTTGGAAAAATTAGCGTCGCGTTCAGATCTTGGCAACAGTTGTCCGCCCGACCGGAAGCAAGAAGTAAACGCGGAAACTCTCTTGTTCCGTGGCGGGAACAAGCGGCCATAACCGGTGGCGCTAGAAGCCTGAGAAGACACTAGAAAAAAAGTACAAGTGGAAACGTAATACACCGGCTTTGTGTCTGCGCCACTCAGACTGTCGGCCAAAATCATCCCTCTACAACATCCCTCTCTCTTCCTCTCCTCTCTACATCACTCTAGATCTTCGCCCTCCTTGTCCCTCACAAGATCCACGTCCCTGCGTACCCGAAAGCTTCTCTCGGCCAGATTTTCCCTCTCTTTCCCTACCCTATTCTCTCTACCTCCCACCACCAAACCTCCTTCCGTTCCAACAACAATGACACTATAGAAAACCGCGAGGGATAATACGCGAGACCCTAGACAAAATCGATTTCACCCCTGGCCATGCCCATAGACAGGCCCTTCCTCCTCCACCCCCTACACATAACTCACTCTCTCTCTCTCTTTCTCTCTCTCTCTTTTTCTCTCGATGCATCACCTTTGATTCAGCGAAATTCGAGACGTCTTTCCACGCCACTCTCCGCTATTGTTTCACATGGGAAGAGCGGACGAAGGGGTGGTTTTATCGAGAAATTCGAAACGACGCTCTCCTCTCTTCAACCGCGGCCACCCTCCTCTCTTTCTTCTTCCATCGTCTTCCCTCCCCTTCTATTCGCGCCTCTTTTCCTTTCATCCCCTTTTTCTATTCGATTCTATTCCCTCTTCTCAGTTTCCACGCTTTCCTGTCACGTCACTTCCTATATCCTTTTCCATCCCCGCATATAGCGCACTGTTCCTTCTTTCCTCTTCTTCTTCTTCTACTTTTTTTTCCTTCCCTGGAACTAGGTCGATCCTAGGAGAACAGGATCGAATTTCCACCGATGCATTCGAGACGAAAATCCTTTTCTCGTCTCGTTGCTTCTCTATTTTATCGTCCTGGACAGGATGAATCGGGTTGGTGGTGCGGTTTGACCTGTCGCCGAGGAGAACAGGATCGGTTTAAATCGAGAAAGTGGTTGGAGAGGTATCGTGCGAATTCCACCGGATATTTCACTCCTGTTCGGGTTGAATTTTCCATTCCTGCCTCTCTTTCCCTCTCTTTTCCAACAACCGACACATGTCGCGCGGAATCTCGAACGATCGGAAGTCGATTTGTGAATCGTGATCGAGATTGCCGTGGATTTTATATATGCAAACACGTCGCGCGGGCAAATTTCGCGTCGACTGCTCCCGTCAAGTTCAGTCACCTCGAATTTATTTTATCGAGGCGAGAATTCATGGGTAAAGATACGTTTCCGTGTTTGGATGACTGGAAGATGTAAACGTAGGATGTATCGATTATCCAATTGAGCAAAGTTTATTTTTTTTAGCATTTAATTCCTTTCAAGTACGCGATATTGCAGCATACAAGGAATGTACTGTTTTAGATAGTTATTAAGTAGATAAATGTATATTTGTTTTGCGTGGAATAAGAAAAATAATTTATAAATATTGTTCACTAATAATTGATAAATAAGAATTTTTTCTTTACACCTAAGAAATTTAATCACGAAGGTGTTGAAGTTGTATATAATTTCACTGTTTACTTTCTTTATTTACTTTTTTAATTAATTAGTCTCTCCTAAGTATCTTATGTATAATTTATGTATAACATCTATCTGCGTATAGCACATAGGGAACTATGGGAAAACTGAATTATGCTAATAGATTATGATCGTCTACAAACAACTTGTCTTCCCTTGAAATTTCCACTTTAACAATTTTGCAAAACTGTGTCTTTGCTGGCAACTTATTATAATATTTATCTCTTTGTATGATATAACATTATATTAATTAATTCGAATTATTTTATTTAATGTTAATTTATATCGAATTAGTAAATAAAATTCAACTTTAAATACAATTTTGCACCACTTTTGAAGTATAATGAGATAATGGAGGATTACGTGAATTTTCAAATAATTGCATTAACACGTATTAAATAATTATTAATTTATTATAAGCATGATTATATAGCAGAGAGTCGCAGCGACATCAATAATGCATTTGAAGATTACGAGCTATTTTCATTCTTTACAATTTACATTGTAAATTTTAAAATATATGGAATCATCATTATTAGATAATAATTTACGTATACTTTTGTATCCTAAATTTTTTATGGATACATTTTCGATATTATTTCTACTTGTTTATTTTAACGCTTTCGTTTATTTTAACGCGTCATGGTACGTGAAGCTACTGCAAAGTAAATGAATTTTAAAAAATGAGGGGAACCGTGTGAAACTTCTCCATTAAAGCTTACACGTTTTATAGGGCGAGTGAAAATTAAGGAAAGCTTTCACAGTTTAATTTACCTAATAATAATTTGATGTAATTACTCGCGCAAAGATAGGTGATTGTTCATAATATATTTTTCATAATATAAAAATTTCATGGTATAATATACATATTTTTCACTCATCTTCTAATCAACGATAATGATTAATCAATCATCGTTCCCAATATATGTTATACAATACTTTAATACAACATCAATTTATCGACTTATTTTCATTATTCCATTCCTTCAACTATTCGAAAAATCCATTTTTCAATTTCTTCCTCTCTTAACGCCTCTATCTTAACCTTTCAAAATCTTTCAAAATCGATCTGTCAAAACGCCAGCCTCGCAAAAAATAACGAATCACGTCACTTTGGAGAACAATCAACATTGTCATCGAATATTATAACTCAATTTATACGCAACTTTCAATCCCCCACGCGTCAGTTTCCCTTCTAATCTTTCCACACAACTTTAGACACAACACGGCCAAGTCGTATCCCTTCTTCTCGATCGATTTCCCATCGACAAAACCTATCCAATAACTGAAAATCAAGGAGTGGATCGAGGATGCCCTCTACGGCCACCCTCTGCCACGAATTCTCGACAGTGTAAAGGTCATTATCTGGAGATAGAGTCCAGTGTCGCATCGTGTAACAATACGTGCACACCACCACCAACAGTTTCGCATCACGCGTGCTTGATAATACGCGTCATGGGACAACGAGCGGCTTTTGCAGGCGTGAATCGAGAAACTTGACAATGGAGCGGAGAGAATATAGCGTTTGCGTAAGAGAGGCTGTTATACGCGTCGGAAATAGACGTATTATGCGATGTATTCGAGTGTGAATTGGAAATGAGAGAGTTTCGAGGGCCACTCGATGGGCTATGCGTCAGCATATGTATGATGGAAAAAGTGGCGAGAATGGTTGGCCGGTTTCTTGAATCGTGAGGGAAATTCTTTTTTTTTTTTTTCGTTATTGATATTGGGGTACGTTGTATCTATATGGATTGTACGTATTTGCTCGGATATTTGTTTGAAAAATATGACACGGATGGTGGTTTATCGAACACTTTTTTGATTATTGATAATTGATTGGACGAATTTTTGATGAATATTGTATTTGTTTAAAATTTGTTTAATAAAAAAAAGAATCGTCTTTCTCCCTCTTTTTGATATCTTCTTCCTTGTGATACGTAAATATTTCGTAAGAAAATTGATTAACAATTGAATTAAATCGTAGTTTTCATTTCATAAATATAACGAGGATACGTAAAGACACATAATATTGTATCAGGTTATCTACAATATAAAAGATACGTGATTTCTGCAATTCACGAGGAATCGCACAATTCACACGAAGGGAGAATTTTTCTCCAAGACAAGAAAATATGATCTCATTGCTAATACTTATAGAACAGATTTTTAACATTTGCGCTACAGTTCATTCTTATTGTTCATGAATAAATGTTCAGAGCGAATGGAGAATAGTGATTTATTTATTGAATATCTTTGCTACCTGCGAGAGCAGTTGTGCAGTGTAGAATGGTATAAACCTGCGGTATTAACGATCCTCTAGATAGTACTATGGTTAAATTTATAGCTTCGTTGGTTCAAGATAGATATCTCGTGCAAGTTTAAACAATATTCATACAGTATATTCTGACGAAACTCGATTACAAAGGCAAATTCGATATAAGGATCAAAAATTTTAATAAAAATTATAAATATAAAATAAAACGTTGAATTTTTAAAAACAAATTAGACCCTCATTTTAAAAACATTAGAAATCTCTGTTTCTTTTTTTTTTATGTAAATTGGTCGAGGGAATTAAAGCAGTAATTTCAAGAGAACAGGAAATTCTTGTTTCTTCGAAAGATTAAATCCACCTTGCCGAGGCATATATATATACTGATTCTCTCGGTTTTATCATGTAAGAAAGATATTTCCAAGCATAAAATTGCACTGTCACGCAAACCAAGCACACATCGTTCAAATAAATTATGCAGTTCCATGAACAAAGAGCAAGAATAAGGAAGAGATAGCTTCGAGTGCATTACACATATTCGCATCAAGATCAGATCCATTTCCTATATCTTCTTTTCAACCTTAGAGAAGAAGCTCTACCTGATTATCATTTTCGAAACCGAAAGAAACAAAAAAGAATATTCGAACTAACGGTTGTGTCAAAATTAAATATTCAAGAAAATATAAAGCTTATCCTATCTATTTCGAAAAACTCAAGATAAATTCTTGTATCTGGTTTCAAACTCTAAATAGTTATATTTAGAACAAATGTAATTTCTGTAATTTAAGCATACGAACCAAGAAAAGTTCCAATTCTATCCTCTTTAAAACCGAAAGCCAATCAATCATTTAATTCCAACGCATTTCCAAGAATTCATCTTTCGTATTAAATACTCTAAATAGATGGATCGCTCCACGGATAATTAGATCAGATCCATCTCCTAGATAAAAACCTCATCAACCAGGAAGAAATTCTTCGTCTAAACCCTCCTCGAAACCAAACAATGACCCAACTTCCCACTATTATCCTCTATATTTCGAACAAAACATCCACTCGTTTCCATCACTAACGCAATTACTTTTCACGAACCGCCAATTCTCTCACTCCATCCGAACTTGGACAAACCCGGCATCACGAATTCCTCCATCGTCAAAGGAAAAACAGACTAATGGAACAAGGTCCAGAAAACTCTCGGTCAAAGGATTCGGAAACGAGTTCACATCTGAAATGCGTGAGAAGGGAAAGGGAAGCGAGAAAAATCCTCGACGAAGGAGGGGGGGTAAGAAAAAGAAGAGGAGGCTCTGCTTTTTGACGTCACGCAAGATAGACCACCCCCTCGTCCTCTTTACCGTTACCAAGGATGTCCTCGAACCATCCCCTCCAACCCTTCGGGAGCAAAGGAGGGAGAAAAGGAAGGAAGGAAGGAAGGATACGAGCAGGCAACCAACCAAAAGGACACGCGGAGGATATCGTTCGCTGCCTTCTTCCACCATCCGCCAACCGGTATTGATCCTGTTTGCCACGTGGCTTTAGTATTCGGCGCGCAAACTTTCGCGAAAACGTGTCCCGCATGCCTGCGGCGCCCCATAATTGTAGATTCAAAGGATATAATTCGAAAGAGAGACACGAGAGAGGGCGCGCAAGCTGGACCTGGAGGGTTGTGCGGCGGGAAACGAAAACGGGGAACACGTTGGATCCCTGGGGATTTTCCTGGATCGAGGAGGAGGGGTGGATATCGCGGAGGGTGGCCGGAAACGGGCGAATCACCAACGCCCTCGGCCTCTTAACGAAGTGAAAATTGCCGGTAATTTTTTTTTCACCCTCGATCTTCGATCCTGTTCCGTCTAACCTTAGGACAGGCGATTTTCTTGCGTGGAGGAGGCTCGGATACGTACGTGTTTGATGTGGGTTTTCCGGGTATGTGATAGATGAGAATGTTTGCGTCGAAAGAGAAATTTTGTGGCGACCAAGTTGGTTGAATCGACTCTGATTAATTAACGCTGGGATTTCTAATGCTGGAATGGATAAATATTTTATTATGTTAGATATAATCGATCGGTAAAATACAATAGGATTGGTCGAAAATTTTATATCAAATATAATATTCCAAGTAGAAAAATAAATAGTGAATCTATATTTCTTGAATAAAATCTAATCATATTAAAATAAATTCCATCATAAATTCTATCGACTTCAAATTTTTCAAAGAATTTGGAAGATTGAAAGATTTTCTGTAATTCTACTTGCAAATCTATTAGGTAAATATTTAAATTTTTAAATTATGGAGCTGAATTTCTTTGCTACCCATGCATACCATCGCAGATGTCTTTTTCCAGGGAATTTGTAGGAACACCCCTGATCAACTAGATGTTCCACGGCGTCGTCCACTTTTCCGCCTGACAAGGTTGATTCTTAATTCGCGCGTCGTCAAGGATACGCCTCGAGGAGGATGTTCTTCCCTCTACGCTATCATCCCCGGAAAAGTGGGATTATTGGGCCGTAATTAACGTTCAAACTCTCGAGCATGGACTTATTGGCTTACGGTTCGATAATATACAAGGGCTTCTTCTTGGATTGGTTCTAACTTCTTCTTAAAAGGATAATGGAATTGGATGTATCACTATTGCTCGTGTCGTTAAAGTTACAGCAATTTCAGCACTAATATATATATATATATATATATATAAGAGATTCTCTTCAGAGAAAAAATTTTTATATCGTTTGTTTTTAATTACAAGTGCTACTTTACATAATAATTTACATAAATTAATATGTAATATGGTTACTTAATTTCCTGATCTTTTAATTAAATATATTAAAATTATTTAAAAAAGAGATAGTACAGTACAGTTTTCTCTAAATATTAATCCTAAACCATCATCTTTCATATTCATATCAAAATATTTAAAAATGCACAAGTATAGAAAGCAAATAAATCATACAAGAGCTTCGAACCAAAACATTTAATCGTAGCAACATTTAAAACGAAAACAAGTTCTCTATTTAGCTTCCATTTCCCCTCACATCTCTAAAAATACAAATTTACATAAACCTCTCTCCTCGGTTACACACATCTGTTACTAGCTAATACTCCCTCTGAAAAAGAAATAGAGTAACATTTCATCCGACTGGAGACAAGCCGACAAACGGTTTGTTTAAAAGTGAAACACTTTCTATGCAAATGTTCAGCGGCCAGGAGATTACGGGATTACTCGCGTGTGAAAGCACGAAATTTCGCGTATATCCAGGTGATATCCAGGTTGCGCAAAAGGAACACGTGTACACAGGCCACCGGTGAGCGAGCCGGGGTTGTCGGTGCCCGATAAGGCGAGTCAGCTTCTTTTCGACGATGGGGTACACCCTTTTGTGGAAAGCGCGTGGCTCGACGTTGAAAAAAATGGAAAGATGACGGTGATACGAGGCGGTGGGTTTACGAAACAGGTAGAAAAAAAAAAAAAGAAAGAAAGAAAAAAAAAAGAAAAAGGAAAGGGAAGAAGAGAAAGAGGGAAATCTGAGGGAAGCTGACGGGCATTGTTCCGTGAAAAATGGAGCCATGATGGAGGCTGGTCGCTGGAATATTTTAAGGAGATTATTCTGCTACTTTTTCACGCCAAGGTTAATGAGCGTGAAATGTGCTTCTAGATAACCTTTCTCCTTTTTATATTTTTATTTTTTATTTATTTTTTTTTTTTTTTTTTTTTTGCGTGCTGACCTTTGTTCGAAAATATGGAGCTTTAATTATGGCAAGACCTTTGTTTTAAAATATAGTTAAGTTTGTCTATGGCCGGGATAAAATATTCGAGGAGGATGAAGAATTTAAAAATCCGAAATTTTAATCCATAATATGGAACTTGTTTCGTATTATAAAATAAATAAAAAAAAAAAAAAGGAATAAATTGAAAAATGACGAGACAGTTTCATGACATCTCGCGTAAAATGGAATAATTTTACAGATAAAAAATCTGTTGGCCGATAATTCGAGTGATATGAAAAGTGATATGAACATTAAATTTCTGTTTTATAATCCCTGATCCATAAATAGCCTATCAGTTTAATCGTATTACACGTTCTCTGTACCAAAAACTTTTTATAAAATTACCTTACTTTCATTCATGAAAATAACCTATAGAAAAACCTATAGAAAATAAAGAACCTCGATCGTTTCATCTTCATCCGACAAGTCTAAAAAATGTCATCATCCTTAATAACCTAACGAGATAAATCATCCGATAATGCAATATATTACACGGCAAAGCGGTATGTTCTAATGACCATCCCATCCATATAATCCCTAATTAAGCCCATACCTGTCATACCACCGAGCAATTAACCCCTCTTGCTCTCACTCCACACACGGCCTTGATTTTCACATCTATAAAATAATCTCGAATAAACAGACAGCACAGACAGCGTGTCGCAGACATTTCCCTTTCCCTTAATTTAAATGAATATATCGAGCCTAGTTATATATACATACACCACCACTCATACCGTTATTTTACACGTGCTTCCATCAGCTCTATTTATGGACGAGGAGAAATCTCGAGAGCCCCTCTCCCCCTCCTTTTCTCGC
This sequence comes from Apis florea, assembly GCF_048593485.1. Classification (NCBI taxonomy): domain Eukaryota; kingdom Metazoa; phylum Arthropoda; class Insecta; order Hymenoptera; family Apidae; genus Apis; species Apis florea. The sequence continues at coordinate 55,547 of NW_028256877.1, forward strand.
ATCTGTAAATTTCTCTTAACTAAACCTCGGAAAATTCGATTTGGTCGGAGGCACTTTAAACCAGAACTTACGTAAGTTTGGTAAGTTGGGGGCGAGTAATGCCGCGGGGTTATGCAGTCAGTCGAGATACTTACTGTGCTACTTTGTTTTCACAAGAGTTGCAGTTTTGCAAATAATATCATCTCAGACTGTTAATTTACCCCGCTCGCGCGGAAAAGAGCACAAGTTCTCGTTAACCGGCTACATTTCGAATTACATCTTCGCGTACTACTAATACATAGGATACTATCGAGCAAAATAGTTCTCGAATACGAATCGTTTTATTTGTGCACTATGTGAAATTGTATCTTTCGACGATGATATTAAATTCCGTTTTGTAATTAATATAATATAAAGATAAACTTATATTAAATTGAACATGATCATCGATCAATTTCGATCAACCGCGTGTTTTAAATATCAAATTTATTTTAGTCATTTATTCGTATATACGTGAAATTTGATTCCTTGTTGTCTATGATTATGTGTATTAGAAGATTTCGTTCCGTAAATATTGATATTCATTCATATTAACAATAACGATTTTAAAATTTCTGGATCAATACATGATATTTCTGCTTAATTATATTCCTGGGAATATTGTTTGTTTAAAATTGAAAATTGCCTCTATTATTATTATTATTAGAATATATCGCGAAAGAAGTTGCACAATTCCCTTGGGATATTCTAAAACAATGGAGAGTTAACAACTGTACCCGAAAATGGTAGAAAACGCAAGAAATATAGATCTTGGAAATTAAATGAGACGTAAAGGAGACAGAAGCTCGAGTTCCTGTTTCAACGGCTTAGCAAGAAGTAGTAAAACAAACACGAGGAAGAGAGGATATCCATGTAACAAGGATAAGTCGAACAAAAGGACATTTAAATCTTCCCCTTGTAATTGTGAATTGCTACATATCCGGTAGAGTATAAGCAATTAAGCTGGTTTTACAGGTGTGCGTTCGACAGTGACGAACAACCGCGCCCAAAACTTGACAGGAAAGTAATTAAAGATCACGACGAGATTTACGATATTCACGGTAGGACCGACTAACTGGCCTCATAAAACATAGTAATCGAACTTCGTTCGAATCTTTGTCAATCACCATCGTCAAATGTCGCGGGAAATGCCATCAAACGTCAGGAAACGCCTTCCAATTTTATTGGATATCACGAAATGTCTCCAATAAAATCTATATCTTTCAAAATTTCGCGTAATCACTTCAGGAATCGGTAAAATTTATATAAACGCGTTGAAACATGATTGTTAATAGATTGTACACTGTTAAAGTACTATTAAATTGCCCTGAAATGTTTTTAACGCGAGAGAATCCGCGTGGATTGAATCGAATGGAATCAAATGCCGTGAAATCCATTCAAACGCGATAAAAACCTTTTCGAAAACACGGGAGATGAAATTTTAATAACAAAATCCTTTCAAAAACCAACGAAATTCCTCTAAAAACGACGAAATCCTTTTCAAACGCTGTGAAATCTTTTTAAAAATAGAACGATATTCCAAAAACTGTTCCCCAAAATCGATAGAAATTCTTCAAAATTCTATTTCATTCGAATCGTTACAAAAAAAAAACGCTATCAAACGTCATCAAACATCGAAAAAAATCAATCGTTCGAACAAAGATCCACTGTGATTAAGATTATCTCATTTCAGATCCTCAAGATCAGATCGTCATTGAGACGTCCCCTCAAGGATTTGTTCGCTTTCATCCTCGCTCGATGGCGTTCGAATCATCTCGAATCAACGCACATCATCCACCAGAAGAGAAGCCTCGCATGATTCGACTTGCTAATTTCGCCAGGTGGATCGGTGCAACGAACACGGGGACAAACATTGACTCTGGCCGGGAGCAAACACATTCCGCGAGGGCAGCGTGTCCTCTTTATAAAGGAAAGGAGCAGATAAAGCTGGGGCTGAAAGCTGCAACGGTGGAAGGGGTCACCGGCTCATCACCGGGAACTTTTCACGGGGGAAAATTCTTTCTCTCATCCAGGAGAGGCACAAAGCGAGCCTTCTCTCATTTTTCACCGATCTCTTCAAACCATTCGAAGACGTTCGAGTGGGAGGGAGAAGAGGGGAAGAAAGAAGACGTTGGAGAAAGAATCGCGATGGAATTAGACGAGAGGAGAGAACAAGGGGACCCGTCGCTTGTAATTCTCTCAATTACCAGCAATATCTCTCCGTTATCTCACCGTTAGAGCCAAGAAAGAGGAAGAAAAAGAATAAAGAAAGAAAGAGAGAGAGACTAAGGAAGATGACATCGTTCGATGAAGGAAGAACCTGGCGAGAATAAAAGACGCGTCCAGGTCAAAGAAAAATTTCATTTCTTTCTTTCTGAGCCGAGTGGATGCTTCCTGCTGAGAATCCTTGGCTACTCTTTCTTCGTTCTTCGTGAGACGATAAACGTGAGACACGAGAGGAAAAAGAGAAGGATCTCGAGGGAAAGTTTTAGCGCGCTTGTGAAAGAAACTGTTTTCTCTCTTTCTCTTTTTCTCTATCCTATCGTGCAACCACCACCAGAGAAATTCCTTTTCACCTTTTCACATCGGTCACGGTATCGCCACCTTCCTCGTACTCGACGATACATTAATTCTATTTGTTTCTGACCGGATAAGGGAGCAGGATAGGAAGTTCCTTAACGAGAGAGACACGAGCAACAACCATGCCACTGAACAACCGAGAAATCTCACCTCTTGGGAAAGTGGTTCTTTCTCCCTAGGAAGTGACGAGGACTTTGGTTGACAGATATAAATGAAATTGAGAAGAATCCAGAATAATAATAACGTTTAAGAATTTTTTATTCGCAAATTTTTATTCTTGAACTTATTCGATTCAGACAAAGAGAAAATAAACTCATTCGTTGAGATTCTAAATCGAAAGTGAATCATGAATGGAAGAACATCGAGAATAATCGATTCTAATTTTAATTCAAAAGTAGTTGAGTGTATCAAGTATACACCCCCATGCACTCGAAACGCGTCAATAGCCTGAGCGTTTCAAGTACCTTACGAAGAAATAAACTGAACGACTGCATCGATGGTGTTTCTCAAGATACATCGAGCGTGCAAGCTAAATCTATACAATTTTACCGACGAAAATAGTATCGCGTAAATATATATTAATCTCGAAATTTCACTCCGAATTCTGTGATACTATTTCTGTATATCGAAATGTTGTTGCTTTGTTATTTTGTCAGCTGAAAGAAAGACAATAACTTAAAAAAATCGAATAATGATAAAATTGTACACCTCTGTGATTTATTACTTAACGATCGTTCTTCGGTTTATAAATTTTGTTAGAATTGTAAATATTCGTGATAAATATTCTGTTCCAAAAATGTGAAATATCCAAATAAAATATTTGGATGTAAAGTCAATCTACGTTGAAAAATATAGAAATCAAATTATTTATTAAAATTTTTTGAATTAAAAACAATAAATATAAAAATAATTCTTGCATGCAATTAAATTCGAAAAATTCAAAGAAGATATTAAAACATGGTAGGAAAAAGTAAAAAAAATTTAATTAGTTGAATAAAAATTAAATCTTTTAAATATCAAATTTAATAGATGTAAAAAAAATTCCTACAAAATATTCAATTGAAAAACACTTTTTGCGTGAAATATGTAAATGTGAAAAGTGCGAAGCAATTAAATAATTTAATTCAAATTAAAATATTCCAAATTAAACTTCGATATAACTGAAAATTGTTGAGAATTTTCAAAATTCCACGAAACATACAATTTTTTCATCGAAAGCAAAAAAATCTCTGCGAACCTTTGATAAAAAAAATCAATAAAATCCCAAAGACTATAAGAGCCACTATAAGCCATCGTAGGTATAAAAGCGAGACAGAAAAGAGAGAGAAGAAAAAATTTGAAAAATACCAAACAATTAAAACCAAAATACTCTAAATTAAATACTTAACAAAAAATCCAACAAATAACACAAATAAAAAATTCTAACCAAATTTTAACAAATCAAAAAAATTCGCATTAACGAATATATCTAAAATTTCGAAAACGATAATAAAATCACTCAAAGAATCCCGAAAATGGATGAAAATAAAAGCCAATAAAACCGCAAAGACGATAAGAGGCACGTAACTTGTGGTCACGAGAGCGAGACAAGACAGGAATAGAGACAGAGAGAAGGGTTGAAAAATTTCAATTTTTCCCTCGGTCGAGATCTCTCGAGAGTCAGAGCCAGTTCCTCTTATACACGGAAATGCCTCTCTTCTTCACCGTGTCAGGGGCCACGAAGGAGACGATTGCAGAGGGGGGGATAGGAGGGAAAGACGGCGAAGAGGAGGGCAAACGGTCATGGAATTGCGAGATTTCCTGGTTGCTCGAGTTACAAACGCTTTGTCCCAGCTTTAAATCCAAGCGGTTAGTGTCATGTTATGGAAGCAACACCACCCGTACGCCAATTGTAACTTTTGCGTGCACTGCATCTCATCTCTTTTATTTTACACCTCGTGCCTAAAGAGGGCGTCTCTCTGATGAAGAGAATGCGTTTGACCCACCGCATTCTCTTTGTTTTTTTTTCTTTTTTTTTTTTTTTTTGCAAATAACACCACGCGTTTCACTTGGATTTAGATCGTCCATTATTCTTGTGAGTTATTCGTTCCCCTGATATTCGAGCTTAAAAATAGAAATTGTGTTAGGTTAGAAAGAGGATTTCTCGGTTGAGTGTTTTGAACTTTGATATGCAAAGTGTCTCTACTTATTTTTGGCCAAGCCAAAAAGGGAAAGGTTGTATGTCAAAAATAAAACGTAATGTTCTATGTAAATAATCCAAGATATAAAAGATGAATAGAAGAATTTCATTAGAAGAAATAATTAGATTAATTCAAATATTGTATCTAATCGAAAATTTCAAGACTTTTTTTATTTCTTTAAATTAAATCATATTATATCTCTTTGTGTAAAACCATTATCCAACTTTCACGTTGTTTACCTTATTTTTTTAAATAAACAGTTTCGTATTCCGCTTTCACTTTGAACGCAACTAACTTTTAACCATATAAGAACCATGTAAAAACTTAATGATTTCCATACAATGGAACGAGCTAGTTTCTTCGAATCTAATATAATTAAATTAAATATGGACAAGTGATTAAACATCTGGAAACATTTTCAAAAGATATCTGACGAAATGGTATTTATAAGACTCGAAGATTTGCAAGATATGAAAGTAGAACACGTGTGCTCGTCTTTCTGGGGTGCAGCATAGAGCGCAAGACACCCCTATGAAAGTAACGCTGATTTGTGTAGGGTGCTCGTAGTATGCACACGTCCTAGAAAGCACGAACAAGCGTTGTTACGAGCTCGAGTAATTTTCTGCATCTCCACGATACGAGCATTTTATACACCTTGGCTGTATTCGAGAAGAAAGGATTATCATTTTGAAGATACGCGGTTATGACACGAGTTCACAGAAGAGTGACTATATACATACACGTGTTATGCGAAAATCATCTAATCTGTCTATTTTTAAAAATTACCAAGAATTTTATTTACTCTTTGAAACATTTTTTTCTTTGCTATACACTTCTGGTTGAACTGAATGGGATTTTTGTTTCAAGAAATAGATCAAAAACTGATAAAGAATTAATCTTGTCTTAGTGTTTATTAGAGCAGATAAAGATGATAAGATAAAAGAATTGGCTGTAATCAATTTATGTAATAGATTATGATGTATCGAGTTAAAATGAAATATATTTTGTATATTTCTGATAGATATTTGTCCTAGAATGGATGTTTTTGATTAAAATCTTGACCAATTTTGACTAGATTTCAATTATTCCATGTTGAATCTCTATTATATTTTCTATATAGAAGATGTTATCTTAATAAATATCAAGGTTGATTGGATCTTGGTCAATTTGCAATAAATCTCCATATCCATGAATGCATTACACAGTGATTCTTATTTATAGAGCATATTCTATTAACCTATTATTGCATATTAACTTACATTACACACGATACTCATTTTAAACTAAAAGAAATACGACGGTACACAATTATATTTCATAATAATCTTTCGTTATCTGGATAAAAGGATTGGCCATATCTATTCGTACCTATCAAATTAATTAGCTCTCCTCTCCTTCATCATTCAATTCCTTAACTCCTCGATATCCAATAATACGATCTAAGGAGCTGTTATAATACTTCGCCTATCGAAAGTCGACGACATTTTTATTACGTGAAATATGTAAAACCATCACGTTTCACGCGGGCAAACCTCCGATATCCTATAACGTCACTTTCGTCCATTAAAGGAGAGAACCTATCGATTCTCGATAACGTATTCCCGGTCCGGGTAATTTGTTATTCATATCCACGTTGAGACGAGAAGCTGCCCGCTCTCGAGTACTCGTAATTTAATACATGGCGTTCGTGGCGAAAACGAAAAAAATCAATCATGGATAACTGAAATTTCCCCAGGTATAATATCTAACGTTTCAGGATTTTCTCTCCTCGTAAATACTCTTAAATTCGATCTACGATCGAGAATTAAATTTCATATATAATGGATGATTCTTCTGCATCGATAGCGTGGAAAACAATTTGAGAAGAAAGTGTAATAGGGATTGGAAAGTGAGGATAGATTCGAGGAATGCATTTTGTAAGCATCGATATGGTATATGGACGCATTCCTAATGCGATAGAAATAGTAGGCGGGCGAGAGTTTAGAAAACGGAATATCGCGTGAGTATCGCGAACGTGCTATGTTTGGAGAAAAATTCGCGGAGAAATTAGAATACCTCCGTGTAATGTTTTCTAGCTGATGATGAAAGATTGTATTGTTTAATCCTTTAATCAAAAGAAAATATCGATATAATAGATCAAAATGATTTCGATATCAAAATGACGATAATATGAACTATTTAATTAAATTCAGAGAAAAATATTCTCTCGAATGTTTAATTATATAAAAATTCAAATATTTTTTCGAATGAACATTTAATTAAAATGTATATACACATATTAAACACAAGATATGATATATATTTCACAAGCTGAATTGAATATAATAAAATACGACATCTAAACGATTTAACAAAATATCTGAATTAATATTCTCGTTCAAAAATCATTTAAAAAATAGTGAACGAAATAAAAATCGGAATCAATATAAGAAACGATCAAGAATCGAGGCCGTAAAACAACGAATAATCTCAAACGTATTCAATTCGCAGGTCTTCCACTTCCTCCATCCACTTCCTACTCAAATCTCGACGAGATGGCGCACTTTTACGGCGCCATCTCGTCGCTCCATTTCTCACAGACCATTCCAACCCAGTGACAAGAAAGATTCTCCTTTGCTATCGTCGCTATCTCATCCTCCACATTTTCAAAAATTCACTTCACAATGGCCAAAAGATATAACAAAAATAAATGAATAATTAAATAAAAGTTAAAAATAAAAAAGACACGTTTCTACAAAAATTCTGTGGATGCATCAAGCTACGTGGCAAGCTATTCATTAATTATTCATCCCGCGTTTCGTAAATGCCGCGCGTCTAGCTGCGGGCCTGGTAATTTCAAAAACGAGGAAAGGCCGCCGTTTTTCACAGTTTCCTCTCTCGAGCTGCACCACGTCGACCAGGGAAATCGCGTAAACGATGCGCCGTGGCGGACGCCAGTGTCGCGACGCGAGCTCGTCCGGATTTACGCAACATGAATATTAAAAGCGCGACCAACACCACTACTCGCTCGAGAAGCCACTTACGATTTTTCCTCGTCATCGAGTCGCCTCGTGATTTCTCGACCGTGTTTTCTCGTTAAGGAAAATCGAGATAGTTTTGAGAGTTTTGACTGTTGAGATACGATGGAAGAATGAAACTGGGATGGATGAACGGTTGTCGGATGAAATTGGATGATTCGGATTGATAAGATGTGGTCTTGTTTTGAAGCTTATTCTTGTTACCTTGTTCGAATTTTATTATTGAGTAGTTATAAGCGAAATTAATTTCTATTCTAGAAAAAATATAAAATGAATGAAAAATGACGAATTCGAAAGAATTTTCTTTCGAACTTGGGAATATGTTCAATAATTTTAAATATAAAAAATAAGAAATAACTTTTAAATGTATGAAGGAAGCTTTGAATAAATGATGAAAGATTTTTTAGAAATAAAGTTATCCAAAAAAGAACATCATAGGATATTGAATTTTATGAAAAATTCCAAATAATATATATTTTTATATTTTAATTTTAATTTGAATTGTTCCTAGTGTTTCTGAAACAAACTTGTACTGCTTAATTATCTGCAGTAAATATTCGATTGCATGAATTATTTGTTATTTGACGAACTCTTGATATATTTATTTCATTTGGATATTTGTAAATTTACATGTCTGGCTCTGTAACGTTTAAATAAATGTACCATTTCATCGTTCCTTGTTTAAACGAACGCCATTTTGTAAATACCACACGAAAATAATATTTCTTTTCTCGTAATATTGTGAAAAAATAAAAAAAATCGTAAAAATCATACTATATTAATATTGACAACCCTTAAGATATTCTAACTTGAGTAAATTCTGAACCACAATCATTTTATTATTTGATCAATAATTATGCTCGAATTAATACGTATCTATTATTATTTATTTACTTGACTAATTCATCTCAAGTGATTGTTAAATATTAACTTTCAATATTAGTTTCAACACAAATATTTGATTATTTCTTAAATAAATAACTCAACTAATCAATTTAACAATATTAAAAACCATAAAATATCCACAAATTCTAACTATATTTTAAAACATATTTTAAACCAGGATACCAAAATGGCGTCGAAAATGACGATTCCTCAGAATATTTTTCCAAACCTTCTACCACGCACTCGACAATTATTTCGTTTGTTCTATCGCAACAAACGAACACGTTCGACGGATGAACGTACGAGATACAAAATATCCATAATTAGGACATCAAAATGGTGACGAGAATCCCTCGAAAATATTTTCTCCCAACAACAATTCAGTTGTACCGATTAAACAAAGCTACCCATCAATTATTTCGTTTGTTCCACAGCAATCAAAGCGGCCACAAAGTTGCATAATAAACGCGTTCGATGAAGGGTGCGGGATACAAAGGCGAAACGCACAAAGCTGCGGGCAAAACACTGCGGAATTATCCGCCAGTGTTTTTCCAAGCGCCGAAGACTTACAAGGGATGAACTCGAGGGACGAGTCCTACACGGTGTACACCCCGCGGGGGTGGAAAAAGGGGGATGAGCACGCGAGAGAAGCCTGACAAATTAATTGAGAAAGCGAGACGACTCGAGGAGGAGACACCGCCACGGAAACAACCCTTCAATCTAAATTCAATTATTTGCCAACCCCCGCCCCCGTATCATCGTTCGAAAATCCTATGCAACAAGGATGGATGGAACGATATTCGTGATTGAAACTGATTTGCCCTTCCAAGGATCAGGAAACGGATGACAATTGTTTTGATTCGAACGAAATTTCGTGCGATTTCAAAGGATTGCGCGTGTTTGCAAACTAGGCTAATGCTAAAGTTATTTATTCAATATTTACGTGATTATTTTGCGATGGTCATTGATGGTCATTCATTTACTTTTATTTAAAAAAAAAAGAAAAATGAAAATTAAAAAAAAAAAGATTGTACTCTTGCATCATATTTCTTATTTTTAACGTGTCTTTCCAAAAAAAATTCGAATCAACTTTATAATATATTCGTTGAACCAGAAAGAGCGTAAGAAAAAATTTGTAGAAAATTATTACCCCTAAATTTCAAATTTATCACGACTTGCATCGAAATACCCGCGCGGAACAATAGAGAATGGATTGCTCTATAAAAATGAAATACGAGCAAGAAATCCTTTCATTCTACTATTTTAAAAAATTTAAAAGACCGGGTAAAATTATTAATGTACAACCTGTTGCCATTCGATCAATAATAAACACTTTATATCTACTTTATATTTATTTTTATATGAAGCTCTTTTCACGATCAATATTTCAATACTTCTCTTTACCGTTTCCAATTTTATTGATTGCATTTGCTTTTTCATATAAGCTTTCGAGAAGAAAGCTGACGATATTATTGACGATACTAAATAAAAATAAAAAATTCTGATAATGTACTCAACTTGAAATCATTTCGACAATATTTAAAAAAAACAATATAAAATCACAGATATCTTCTAATTCCTAAAATTTCCAATTTAATAAATCTTTCAAAGAAAAAATAAGCTCTTCTCCAACCAATTTTCTTTCGATAATTACAGATTCAAGAAAAGGGAAATGGCAACAGTTCCATCCAATATGTTTCCCAAGGGAATGGAAAAATTTGTGTCCACACAAGCGTGGCTCGTTAGCGTCGCGACGTCGACAGCCGACGCCACCTCGAACACGTGTTCTATGTTCGCCGTTGACATAAATATACATGGATATGGTAAACAGGAACATGTGACGTTCTAATCTGCGTGAAGACACTCCATGTCCTATATCGCGGGGTTTACAACTTGCCATGCGACTTCGCCATGGATCGAAGTCGACGAGGAAGTTTTTTAATCAGCGAGGTAACATATAAGTCGAAGCCAAGGCTCAGGATTTACGATCGTCCTAATTCGGGCCATTACTCTCGCGAAATGACGCGACTATGGCCTCAATTGCCAGAGTATATACCCTGTGGTGTAAGTATGGATCTCGTTCGGGGATACGTCGATTAAGAAAATGCCTCTCGAGTATACTTCATTGAAAAATTCATCGTGGTCTATTAAGATGATGAATCTTTAATGGTTATATCGTGTAATAAGGATTATGAGAAGGGGGGGTTTGAAGGGAAATTGGAATATTTATTGGAAATTTGATGGACTCGTTTGTATTGCTTATTGAAGTAAAAGGAAGATTTTTAAAAAAAAGATTGTCTATAAGACTATCTATAAATTTATGGAATATAGATGTATAATATTTCTAAATTGTTCGTTCAGTTTCAAAGAAACTGAGTAAGATAAAACATGAAATACGAAGTTGTTGAGTCTATACGAAACCGCAAAGATTTAATTTGCCCAGTTCAGCTTTTCACTTTCATTATTCGTACACGGTAAACACGTTGAAAACAATTACAAAGCAGTTTTCCCGACTCGTGCAACTCTATCCTTTGTAAAATTAATTGCTGGAGCCTGGTAAATACTGTGTTCGGATCAAAAGAATGAATCCACCAATTTCCATTGCGATTATCACCAAATACACAGATATACACAGTGTTTTATATTAGGATTAAAATTATTAATTTAATTAATCGATTAATATTTACGCTTGAAATATACTCACTGTCAAAAATTGCTTTCGATTTAAAAAAAAATTAATTTCTTTTCTTTACAAATACAAACTAAATATTAATCGTTAATATTTAATCAATGTTAAAATATTGAATTAAAAATTTATGAATAATGGATAATAGAAAATTCAATAAAGTGAGAAATACAAATTTATATTAAAATGAAACAAAATTACTATCGAAGATTAAACTATTGATCCGGTATCCTAATATCAACCAGTACTAAACTGAATCGTTATATGAAACAGGTTATACCCTACAGGGGAGTTGAAGACCTCCTGCTAACTTCATAATAGGGAATAGGGTAGAAATTACGTATTTGTAAACTGTACTCCGTAAAAATTAAACAACCTCCTAGCAAACACGAAATTACTTTGGGGTCTGATCATAGGAAATTAAGGCAGACAAATTTTTATTCTTATAAAACATCTCGTGAAAGATAGAAATTTAAAACATACATTTCTTTCAATTCCTTAATATTATCGAAAGAAAAACAATACCTAATCCTCAAATTAAACACCCCCTTTTCAACATTATAAACTTGTTTTACTTCTTCATTACTTAACTAAGATATCCTCCAAAGAATTGTCACGAATTTTATTAACACTTTGTGACACACAGATTATAATATAAGTTTAACACTAATGAATCGAACTCTTACCAAACACTAACATTTATATGACTATACACAATCAAAAAGCTAAATATATCTCATATCAATCGAGGTGTCACATAAGAAATCAAGCAGTATCAAGCTAAAAAGATGGCGGGAAAATACAAAAAAAAAAAAAAAGGCTTGAGTGCATTTCTCTGTCCCGGATGACAACAACACGAAGCGCATAGACGATCGACTCCCATGGGAGAAAGGTGGCTAGAGAGATCCGACGAAATTCCACGAGGTAACGCGCGAGGGGTAATCCATCAAAATCAACCCCCTCTTGCTGGACTCTGCGCTCCTCTTACCTCACCAACCCCTTTTGTCTATTTCTCTCTTTGTCACGTGGCGTGACAAGATGACAGGGTGTCGCGAGAGGGCAGGAATTAAGCCTCTATTCAGAAGAAACGAGCCTGTGTCCGAATTACGACCCATTCACCCAACGATGACTGCTAGCTTTTTGATCCTGGCCCACCGACTGCCTATTAATTGTAATAAGCCGTTCTTCGACTTTCTTCTTTCTTCTTTCTCTCTCTCTATCTATTCGCCCTCGTCGTCTCTCTGCTCTCCGCTCTTTGTTCGGTAAATATTTGCAGTCGAGTTCAAATAAATCATCCCTTTCACGGGGCGTAAGTATTTGGGTTTAAAACTGGGCTGGATAGAGGGTGTTCTTGTCTTCTCGCTTTAATTCCTTCGATAGATGTTGATGGCGCGGGGCACGGTGTTTACGAGAGGAGTGTTTGTGCGAGTGATTTGGAGAACGACTGCTTTTTTTTTGAGAAAGGGGAGTCGAGAAGTGGCGCAAGTGTGAGTTTCCAAAGGGATTCAGGTGTAGCGAAGGATGAAGGAGGATTCTTTATTTTAAGAGTTGAATTAGAAAATTGAAATACTTCTTGGAATATATAATAATGTTGGTAATGCAAGAGTTTTGGAACATTTGTTTTGAAATTTCGTGATTCACAAATAATATTAAAATTGTGAATATCTTTTGGAATAATGAATGTTTAATTATTATGTTTGTAAAAATAAAATTTCCAAAATTAACGAATAATTGTTTCGTTGGTAATTAAATTGAAAGTGATTATTCCCGTATGACAATTGGGCAATTTTTTATCGTACACACGCCTCTCTCATAATTCCATCGCACTCGCTTCGAATTAACACTACGTAAGTGTCTTCTTTGCATAACAGGGCGTAAAAACGTTGTTTCAAGTATCACAGCTTGAATAATACGCGTTTACTCGTGTCGTTGGCCCCGATGTTTTGTTTCACGCCGTACTTTTTCTACTATAAAAATGTTAACGAGAAACATCGAGTCGTAAAACTGTTTGATTATACTATCTCAATGCCTGCTTTATTAGCGATACGTTAATTCTGGTCACATGACGTTGCCGATGACGTAGCTTCAATGCCGATGCTGTCTTCTTATCCTTGCATTTTTTTTTTATTATCGTTGCTAGAAATAGATTATTTATACTTTGATTTTATAGATAATTTTCCATAAGAATTGTTAAAAGAAAAAAATAGGAAAATTAATTTTTAAATAATGAGATCGCGTTAAAAACAAATTTTTCAACATATACGTATTTCTAATCTAAATCTAATATTTCTAATAATAAATATTAATTACGATTTAAAATAAAAAATTACAAAATCGTGGATTAAAACTAGCTAATCTCAACGATTTTCTTGTCGATACGAGACAATCCACCCCCCGTTCTCGGGCCCAATCTTACCAATTATCGCTACAATCAGTGAAAACTATTTGTTTTCAAAGTTTCGCCATTAATAAATTCGCAGATTCGAGAAACCTTTCGGAAAACTTTAACCATTAAACGAATTTATACCGGCTAAAGAGCTTTATATTAAACGCGTAAAGCAACAGGAGTTGGATCGATAAAGCGAAGATATTTCACTCAACGTTCACCCCCGTTTACTACGAGGCCAATTAAATACCGTTCAATTCGCTATATAACGTGATATAATTAACATGTTAACGGGAATTATTTCATTTATAATTCAAGCTTTTGTTTAACCGTTCGTTAACGTTTCATTACTCCTCGTATGGATTCATTATCGTATTAACTCATCTATATCACATGTTGAAATGTATAGTGTTTAATTTCCCATTGCATTGGATTATCGAATATTTATATTATATTATCTATGAAAGAATTGAAGATTAATTTTTAATTAAAATTATATTTTTTTGCTATTAAACAATTTTCTAATATTTAATATATACTAAATTCATCATAGATACGATCATAGACTTAAATGTTGAAAAGTATTTCTCCATTTTTCGAAAAATAATCTTAAAACGATTTAATCATAAATTAAAAATATAAAGAAATTTGTTTTAATAGATAAATCTTTCTCTCATTTGAATTATCTACATTAAAGCTTTTGAAGATCAATTCGAGATTTTATCAACTTTTAATGGAATAAAAAAAAAACATTGATCAATACCTACAATGCAATAAAGTAATTTTGATTTAAAAAAAATAAATAAATAAACATTCCTCGAATCGCGCCAAACATCAATTCATCCTTTAATCACACGTCTCCAAGCATCTCGACGAAAAATTCACGCCAACAAACATCAATTACCAAGCTCCCTGTGCATTAGTCAAAGGTAATCAGTTAAAGGCACACCTATAAAATCTTCGTATAGGACATAAAACACCGTCGAAAATCAATCCGCTTTGCCCGTTCGCGCGTTTCCGGTAAACCAAAAGCCAGACACCCTTTCAACCCTTCACCACTATTCCACTCTAACGTAACAAACATACACATCGTCAAACACTCGTTTCGCTCTACAAATATATATATATATATATATTATATAAGAATAATTCGTTTCATTTATTCGAGGATTATATATCGCGATACACCCTCCAACCCCTTCGTATAGCGGATACGGCGTTGTTCATTAAGCGAAATTTAATCCCCATCGCGGTGCAACGATGCAATTAATGCGATAAGCCTCGAAAAATACCGCTGCGAAATTAACCGAACCCAGGAAGGGAAGAAGCGAAAGAGGGATTATGGGAGGAAGAGGAGGAAGAAAGAGGGTGTAGAGATCCGGATGAACGTTTAACGAACGAGGTCTTTTTTCTTTTTCTTTTCTTTTTTTTTTTTTTGCTCTCCTTTTCGACGAAACCGGAGAACAAGGGGTGTGTTTCGATGCAGAACTGGCGCTCGATGCGTCAAAGGGAAAATAAACGATTTTACTCGATGCGTATGAAAGAATGGAACTCGAGAAGACGTTGCACAGGGGTTGTTGTATATGGGAATTTGATTCTGATATTTCATACAAATCCTTCTGTTCTTCTATGCAGAAATTTCGTTCTTAAATAGATGAAATTGATATAGAAATTAATCTGATAATTTTAAGAAATTGATTTTATTTTATATAATTTCGATATTTCGTGAAATGTGTCTATTGTAATGATTTCGATTCTTTCATAGATGGAATTGAGGAATAGAAATAAATATATATTTTCTAAATATAAAAAATATAACAAATTTTCAAGAATCGCAAAAATAAAAAGTTTATCTTATAATTTCTCCAAAACGAAAAAATATCCATCAATTCAAATATCGAATTTTATTCTTTCGTATTTTCTAACTTTTATGTGTCTCGCGTAGAACACATTCGAAATGGACAATCGTCTTTCACGAATTGCGTGCCCGTTCCATTTTTCCCTTGGATATCGAACGACCGGCCAACACCGGTCGATTAATCGGGCAACTCGTTCGCGAAAAAAGCACGTCTCTAATAGAGGTTGGATCTTGTACAATCGTCGAAAGCGGGACATGGTTAACGACACGTGAAACGCGAACCGGCAACGATACTTGGTGGAGGTAAATCGGCCGGTCTGAAGCAACCAGGACGTAGGAAAACAAATCGTCCGGCAGAATAGAAACTCTTAAACTCTTTTCTAGCTAGGAAAGATTTACTCCGAGTTCTTACCATTTTTTGCGTTATGGTTATGACCGGTTACTTGAGAGAAATATTTCATAGAAATGCATCGTGAGAAACCGTTTATAGTTTGATGTCGCTGCTTGGAGTTTATATTTTTTTAGATTCTTCTTTTCCTCGATAAAATGGTAATAAATAAGATAAATAAATAAAAATTCAATGAAACGAAGCTCTCTAGGATATTTTGGATAGTTTTATATTTTAACGCGATTCGAGGTTTGTATGAAATAGCTAAAGGAAGGGATTTAATATTTTAAAATTGCAAAGTTGAATTTTCCTTTATTTGGCATTTAAACAAAAATGCATTTTTAAATATATATTTTTTTATCTTATAAATTTTAAAATGGAATATTTTATTTTTGAAGAAATAAATATATTAATATCGATAAAAGGAAAAAAGGAGACTAAAAAATTTGTGTTGTACATCAAATATTTACTATGAATTTTTAATATTTTTTGTTTCCATCGAGAAACACCAAAGTCATTTTTCATTCATTATATTTTTATGTAGTCAATATTTAAAAAATATCCAGAGAAAGGATACGATACAATTTGAATTCGATAAAGAACTTGAATTCAATACAAAACACTTTCATTAATAAAAGAGAAATTAAGAAACTCAAATGTATATTTCAATTATAAATCGCTGTATATTGAGAAAGGAAGAATAAATAATCATCATCGCTTAAGTTTAAAATTAGCGATCTTTCTTTGATCGTTCTCTGCAAATAAAACGATATATTATAAAATATCTATGTCATCTCCATAAGGGTTAAATTTCCTCGAGAGCAAAATGATTTATGACAATAGTTAAACATAAAATGAAAATATCCTATTTACATGTTTTACATGTAATACAGCATGTACCATGCTTTATTAAGTTTTACAGCGTAATTCAGTTTTACGATGCAACAAACGTTTCTTATTTCTCGAAAAATTAGGGGTATTAACCCGTGTTAATACCTTCGATTCAACTTAATTCCATTGATAAATAAAACAAGGATTAAATGTTAATTAGGATGAGGAGTAAGGTATTTTCTTTACTTGCAAATGAGATATGGGATAATATAAATTCTCGAGAATATCAGATATCAGGGAATCACGTTGCACGCACTATTGCCTCATGCAGAAACTATGCGAGCAGGGCGTATGCAAAATTCTGGAAAGCCGAGAAATTCTCACAGGTGCCCTCACATTCCTCGCCACGCCTATTTAAGATATATTTAGTTGGAGAAATCATAGCTGAGATAACCATCTTAATCAATAAAAATTTTTAGAATCGTAGAAAACATGCTCCTTTTTTTTTTGTAATTCTTAACTTATTATTATTATTTAAAAAAATTTCTGTAGAAAAATTTGTTAATATTAAAGTTGAATGTATTTTAACAGTGGAGAAATTTTGAAATATACCGTTCTCCTAATATTTTGAAGTATTAGATCCTCTTCAAATTTGGATCTAGTTTCAAACTTCAATAAAATATTAGAACTTCTCAAAATACCTCCTCTCTAATTTTGGTAATTTTGAAAGTTTGAAATATTAAGTTCTCCATTTTTGAAATATTAAGCCCTCTTTAAACTTTGCTATAATTTCGAATTGTAATAAAACGTTATGGCCCTTGTTAAATTTGACTGTATTTTCACATGTTAATAACGAAATTTTGAAATATTGATCCTCCGCAAATAATGTCAACGTAATACAGTTCGAAAAATGGTATATCACATAAAGCTTAAAAGTTTTCCAAAGACCATCCATTGCATCGACAATTTCGACACATTTTACACCAGTAAAAAGTTTCGCCACCTGTAACATCGGCCGATAAACTGTCTACAGTCTGTCACGCGCATATTGCGCTAAAATCGGCCGCGGCGAAAGGGTTAAATCCGTAAACTGAAATGCACTTTGAATACCATCAACTTTCTAACACACTACACGTCCGAGCTTTCAAACTATTCAAAAACCTGATGTCCATGAAACACAGGACTTTCAAACTTTCAACTATTCCAATCTTTTTTTATAAAACTTTCGCTCCACTTGTTGCATCTCATTGCACCGGATAAATATCAAAAATTGTTTGAATTTTCTTATTATATTTGTGAAATTTTCTATCAATTTAATGTAATAATGATAATTATGATAATTTGAATAAAAAAACCTTTTAGATAAATTTATTAAATTAAAACTTGATTCATATTCTACAAGATTGTATTTTCTTATTCTTATAATTACACAAAAATATATTTTTGATATAGATTGAAGAACAAACATTTTACCTATATTTCAACCGCAACAACTCTCTTAACAAGGTAAAAAGAAAAATCAACAAAAAGCTAAAAACAACAAAGTATTAAAAAATCAATTCCAAAAAATACAAAAAATAAAGAAAATTGTCACGACAATGATTAATAATAAAAACAGATTCGAATCGCGAAAAAAACAATAAAATACAAAAACGATCAAAGGATCAAAAATTTCCCGTCCGATAATCGCTCCGAGAACGAAAAAAAAAATAAAAAAAAAATAAAAAAAAAATCAGAAAGAAGAAACAACGGGAGGAAAATGACGAAATAATTCGTTTACAACGTTCCACGCGCGTGAGCTTAATCATCGAAGCGATTGCAAGCTGCTTTCGCGCCCGTTGGATTTTCGATAATTGCGAAACTCGTTCGACTGGCTTGTCGACGTTAATTTATTAATCGCGTGGATAGGGGTGCGCGCGGGCCAATCGCGAGGCCCACTGCGAGCGATGTACGGAATACAAGTTGCGGTTTCATCTGCACTGCTCGATATTAAACGAAATTAGGGGTGGAAGGAGGAGGGTGGAGGCGCGACCGATGGCCGTCCAGAGGCTCACGAATTCCATTTCGACCGATCCGCTAATCGAATTTTTCCCCCGCACAATGGTCTGGAAAGGGATTTTAATGATATTACATCGAGCATTTCACGGGGTGAAGCGCGGGGTGGTTGGAAACAGGATAGGGTTTAAGGATCGTTTAAATTTCCGCCTAGACTTAGAACAGAGACTTACAAGCGTCCCTTCTTACTCTGAATATTGATTTTTCTGTAATATCGATTTGGATGAGGGTGATTTATCGGGCTTCAAAGGGGATGTGGTAAGGGTACAGGTTTGAATACCAGTGAACTGAGAAAGAAACTTGTGGAACTTGATGATAGAAGGCTTTTGATAAATGGGATGCTTGTTTTTGATCCCCGAGTGGCGGGTTGAATGGTTAGGTTTTGAGGCCTTCGAGGAGCGTGTTGGAAGATAATTTAAAGCTCTTGTAACGTGTCTTATGACTTGGAAATTGTGTAACTTTTAATCTTGAGTAATAATATGTGATGGTTGGTTGATTTTAATAGGGAATAATGCAAGAATCGTGTTAGAAAGTAATTTAAATTTACGTAACATACCTTGCGATTTGAAAATTCTATGGTTGTTAATTTTAATTTAATTACCTGTTATGTTGGTTAATTTTAATGCAGAAAAATGTACATTACTTTTTATAATAATAACACGCTTAGTAGTTTAATTTTAACGTAGTTTTAATAGAGAAAATATAAGTTAATTTTCATATTAATAACAACACTGTGAAATTTTCAAGTTTTATAGTTTTTAATTTTAATTTAATAAAATTTAATGTAACGTTATGAAAATTGTTTAATTATACTTGAGCTTTCCTGAATCTCCTTGAAATTCACTGTGAAAGAATTAATTAATTATTTATTTCTTGTTTTTAATTAATCGAGAAATATTAAAAGTAGAATATTGTAAATTGATATATCCTACATTAATAAATTAATAAAAAATATAATTAATAATTATACTATTTTCTCTTGCATTCATTGTCACAATATTTACGTATCTAATTTTAAATTAAACTTCCCCACAAAATAATATTTATTATTCCTTCAGCTAAACACTGTATACATTATATGACACAGGATCTCTACGAAAGATGGACCAAAGTTTGTTTTATCTGGTTGTTTTGAAGAAAAATAATTTAAGTAATTTAGATCTGTCTGTTCAACCGAGAAGAGAATCGTTGGAATAATGATAACAAAGGGCGAAGAAGCTGAGGAGAGACGACATAAATTCGAAAACTTTCTTACTTTCTTTATCTCCGTGACTGATTAACCACGCAGATTTTAATCCAACGATAAAGTAACGACCGATAAATTATAAAAAAATAAGAAACTGCCGCTTAAAACTTCGATAAAATAAAAACTTCTCGATGGGATCAGAGAGTAAGATATTGAATTTGCGATTCTTCCTTCGAGGCCAACTTTTACCAGCCAACTCATGGTACAATACTACCATTCGAAACGGGATTCTACAAACAAGTTTCGGCAACACGAATCTGTTACAACCTTTTCAATAAGATTAAATCCAGAGATTCTTACACACAGAATAGTTTCCTCGTGAAAGTTCACTACTACAGTTCGAATCTGTTACAGATGCTTTGATCAAACGAAATAAAGAATTCGATGTCTGCGTTACTACGTCGTTGAATCATCTACAAACTTCTTAACAAAATTAACGACCTTCCTTTTATAAAGTGCACTTTTAAGATTTCTGTAACGTGAATCAGTGTAAGGGAAGAATTTAATTGGAATAATTCGATTTATTGGAATGAAATTTTCTTCCTTTCTTTAAAATATAAGTAGTTTATGACAAAAAATGCAATTTCTTACGTCGACGACTCTTTGAGGAAATGAAATCAATCTTCAACGTTTCAGCATCTTTTCGAATACAATTTTCTCTTTTCTATTACAACAAAATAGATAATAGAGCACTAATTTTTAAACATTTTACGATTTTATTCTATCCATGTATCATTTTAAAATTATAATAAAAAAAAAACGAAACTTTGAACGTTAAAAAGAAATTCAAATAATCACAAAGAATCAACCTGATCAATTCAACGAGAAATCCCAATCCCGTCCCCCAATAAAACAATAAGATAACCAAGAGAACAAGAGGAATACACGAAGAAAAAAGAAAACTATCCTCTCTCGAAACAATTCTACGCAATTCTATCTATCCCGTTCCAGGAAAAGAGAAGAAGCCAAAAAAAAAAGAGAAAAGAAAAGAAAGAGAAACACTCGTTCCATTCTTACCATTCTTAGAGAATAAAAAAAACAGAAAAAAAGAAGAAAGATCCTCCTTGCATCTTTTCACGAGGACACAGGTACTTTGGAGAGATCGTAGGATCAGTGTCTGTTAGGAAACACGCAAAAGCGTGTGGGCCGAAAGGGGTGGCCCACGTGGTGGCAGAGAGCGAACGTCGCAATTTTCGATCGATTCGCGGACGCGCGAAAACCCCTGTTTTATGCAAATCTCGCTGCCCGGTACCAGTAATAAATTATTCGCTCGGCTGAGTCCGTTTATAGGTACATAGGTTCATACAGCGCGGTAGGGAAGAGCCCCCGGTATTATTTGTCGCTGTTGGCGCCGTAAATGCGACCAAATATTTGCCGGTAATAGCCCCGGGCAAAGGATAAATATTTATTGGACGTCACGAAACCTTCGTTGCAACCCGATGCGCTCGATATCGCTTTGGGGGGAGGGAAAAAAAAGAAGAAGAAAAAAGGAAGAGAGAGAGAAAGAGAGAGAAGAAAGAGGTGAAAAATGGAGAGGGTGGAAATATACAAGGTGCTGTGGCACGAAAAAGAATTCTACGTTTGGCCACGTTTTCGAGATAATTTGGAGATATGAATATTGCTTCCGTTTTCTGGCAGTTATTGTGATTTTTCTTTTTTAAATTGTTTGAACTTTTGATGTATACTTCTATAAGGGTATCTTAAAAAATTTTAGATTATTAGTAAAAATCTAGTGGAAATTCTTTTATCTTTTTTTAACTATGGAGTTATAACTAATTTTATAAGTAACTGTATTAAAATTCATTTTAATATAATATTTTATTTATGAAAAATCTCACTTCTTTCAAACATTGAATATTATTATCGTATTATGGAATCGGCGAGTACTTCGTATTTATTATTATTCCATACATAATTCTGTATTTGATACATGAATAATCGATAAGCCTTTTACCTAAACGATGTACATTTCAGATTAAACAAGAAATGTAATTCAAATTATTCTGCAAGTACACGCGATATTGCATTAAATTCTATATAAATAAAAACAGAGTATTTATCAGATGTATTTTAAACGTGCACCTACTCAACTTTTATTTTAACTAAATTATTCATCAAAATTATAATTCCATTTTATCTTAACCTATTTTATGATTTATTTTATGATTTGTGTATCTGCCTCTTTTAGAGATTAATTTCTATTGTAGAAAGAACGTAATAATAAAATGAAATATAATACTCTTGGAGATTACAGTTCTTTCCACGCTTCGATCATCACGTTGCTTTCATATTTCGCTCTATTTTCCTTTTTTATTCTACTCTTTCTTCGCCGCATTACACGTATTATCTAGAACCGTTACCTTGCCATCAAACCGCTTTAATTATATATCAAAATACTTCGCTAACAAATTCACAAAGAACTTTTAAGATATCGATTTATGTAACGTATCAAATATACTCAACAAAAATTATCATTATTTAAACAAAAAAAAAAGTCATTTTTAAATAATCATATTTTTTATTCAAGCGAGCATGCGAAAAGCATGCTTACTTCAATTTTAACAATAAAGGAATAATAAAATGAATTCGTTAATTCCAATATCTATAATTAATTTCCAATCGGTCCAATAATTCCAAACAAAATGCCGATTCGGCCACCCTTCAATTCAAAAATCCCCACCTTCGATAATCCCCAAAGAAACAATATCACCCCATTAAAATCTCGAAAAAGATTTAGCCGCGGAAATCACGAGTAAGCTCATTATTTCGTGAAATTCTCCAAGCGATCGTGAAAAACCAACAACCCCACAACACGCGCAATCGTTAAACGGTTCTCTCTTTATGGAGGAAGTAGGGGGAGAGAGACGAGAACACGAGTAGGAACAAGCAAAGGTAAAAGAAATGAAAGGCGGGAAAAAGGAAGAAACTTGGATCGATGGAAAAAGCACTGCCGTTATTTCCATCGGATTTCTATCGCAGAAGCTGAACGAGTAACCCGTGGAAATTCCATGAATCCTATCGCGCGTGACTGATTCACGAGAAAAAGAAAGAGAGAGAGAGAGAGAGAGCGTGTCTCCCTCTTGTCGAGAGATCGATCGTCGTTGGATTCTGCATGAATGAAGACACGTCACGTCGATTACGACGATCGTGGATAAAGAGAGACGTATACATGCGTAGAGAGATTGAATAAGAAGAAGAGAGAAAGAGGATCGGTCACTTGTCCCTGAACAACAATGTGCAAACCGGTGACATTTACCAGCTCGAGTGGTATCTCGCCATGTACTTTAATTATCTTGACTAAATGCATCGACCAAACATCTCTCTCCTTCTCTCTTCTACGCTCGATGATAAGATGTCTCTCTTTCTCCCTCGTGTATCTCAACCAATGAACAGCCTCGAGGCGGCTTTTTATCCATATATATACGTTCACTGGTGCGCGAACATAGAAGAAAAACGGAGCGAAATTCAACGTGATTTCCTTCTTCCTTCGTTTCCTTCCCTCTTTTTTTTTTCCCTCCCTGTTCGGTT
The DNA here is from genome assembly GCF_048593485.1 of Apis florea. Taxonomy (NCBI): domain Eukaryota; kingdom Metazoa; phylum Arthropoda; class Insecta; order Hymenoptera; family Apidae; genus Apis; species Apis florea. The sequence continues at coordinate 79,205 of NW_028256877.1, forward strand.
GGTCGAAACGAGAAAAACTTCTATTTCCAGGCTTTTCATCAGATAACCGGTGGAACCGTTTATTACCGGTTCCCTGCTAATAAACGATCCTGATTTAAAAGTCCACCCCAGCTGCTATCTTCTTTTTTTTTTTTCTCCCCTGGTTATCTTAGTATCTCGAGATAAGAATGTAGAGAATTATGGAGGGGCCACGAAGATCGCAGATTCTACTTAGAATTTAAATAGATCTTCAGACAGTGGCGTGAGCAGGTTGGGAACAAGTCGATGCGATGGTATTAACCATACGATTTAAATACGAAGAGGAGAGATTGTCTGAACGAGTCATCATAGGTCGTGTACATTCTCTCGTATTTATGAGATGTATTGTTATGTAATGTCGTTTGGATAAATAAGATAAATGAGGTATCTCGTATGTATTTGATCGTTTAATACGAGATATTAGATATCGTAATTTAAACAGAAATAGAACGAAATGCACAACAAATTATTCGTTGAATTTATTTAATATTTCTCTAAAATGCTGCAAAATAAAAAGTTACAAGCTCTCGATATGATTATAATATAATATAATATTATAATCAATATGTCTATAGAGGGAAAGTGATAGCTAGATTTATTTCCGAAATTAGTTAAATTATGAAGAAATTATGTAAAATTCATTTTTAAATTTGTAAATATCAAATGTTAATAATTTGAAAATATACAGAATTTCTTTTATTCGTGTTAAACGTCTATCTATCTTTTTAAAATTCTACAAATGTAAATCACGTCACGTAACAAAAATAACCAAAAAATGTTACACTTTAAAAATACCTGTAAAATATCCTATATTTACACGAGATATTTTGCGAACTGAGTTTTACCAGAATCTATGGCAGACATATATTCTGCATCTCAATGGAAAGACACGCGACATATATATTTACATATCTCGCTTACAATGTCGTATGAACGTTATACACAAGATACCTGCTCCCAAAGCGTCACATAAACGACATTGCATCGCGAGATATCGCACTTGTAAATGTAAAAGAGTTAGCACGTTTATTGCCGACGTCGTTCTTCCTTCCATGTGATAATAAAGCTATAAATTCTAAAGCTCGAATAAAGCAAATTAAAAAGAATTAATAAAAATAATAAGAAAATGGTAAGATAAATAAAAAAGAAAATAAAATAAACACGAATCGAAAGAGTTAATATTTTCAAAATTATGAAAAACTTCCTGAATCTTTTCTCTTGTTATTTTATACGTGTATAAATATATACTTAAAAAAGTATATAAAACAAAATAATTTATAATTGATTACCAAAACCAGAATTGTACTAAATTTTTTTATAGAAAATAAAAAATAAGTATAATATCCTGATAGCATATTAGCATATTCTATGAAACATTGTGCCTGAAAAAGTGTGACGTGCCACTATATCACTTAAGGTGTTAAATATAAATCCTAACGGTCTAACTATCAGGTATTCGTGCTGAATCGCGATAATCTTAAACATCAAACGTTATCATTTAAACGTTATATCTAAACAGATTCAGAATTCAAAACCGTGAAGAAAACCAAACGTGTGAATGACACGATAATTTCACACAAGAATTTTGAAGATTTTTGATTATTTATAAAAGAAATAAAATGCAAAGTAACAAATAATAAGAAAATCTACAAGATATAAATGTATTCGTAGATTTTTGGATTGATAAAACATCTTATACATACACAAAATATAAAATAAATATTTCCCTACTAAAGAAAATTCACAATTATTATCGAATAAGGAACACTAGAACTATTACATACTAAATTATCTAAATTCTATCAACAATCCAGAATATCTTCTTACCTAAATTACAAAACGTACTAATAAATTTCACGATGCACTATTACGATCATCTCGACGATCCAACCATCTTAAAACATCGATCACAATGTCGAGGAGGATCCAGAAGATCGTAAATAAAAATAAAAAACTAAACGTATGTTTCGGATTTCACGGTGTAACAAGCAGTTTTAACGAGTCGCTGACCAACTCATACATACTCACACACACATACACACCTGGTGAAAAACGAGCACAAACAAAAGTTCAGGCTTGGCCAGCTCGTTATCGTGATCTAGCATTCTCCATTGATCTATCCTTTGGCTCGAGGCCCCGTTATTCCGATTCCCATGGATGGTTCGCCGCGGACAGAGGCCAGCAGCCCAGTTCGTTTTAATCCAGTTCACGCGAAAACGAAGCTAACGGAAGTGGAAGGGGACGAGAGCATAACCGAGAGGGGTGTCACGGGTGACCTGTCGTTTTAACAACGAGCCCTGCGTGAAGTCCCATTACCGGGCAAGGTGGATGGATCTATCTGGCTTCGAGGCATCCCCGACAACAAATATAGACGTCTTATAATCGTTCGACATTATCGTGTACCGTGTCGAGGCGAGGAGGATTCAATGGGGAGAAGTCGGGGTAGACAAGGTCGCTGGACATAGAAAGATTGATGGACGGGGTATAAAGTGGTTGACGTTATTTCGATTTTGATAGATTTAATGGTAGAATTTTCCGCCTTTAATGCGATTCGATGGTTAAATATTATTACTTGTTAACGCTTGTTTATATTAATATTGTGTATATATAAATAAGTTATGATTGAAATATGGATGCAGCGTAATTGTGTTGTTTAATTTTAGATAAAAGTTAATTTGATAGAATTAATTTGAGAGTTACTAGAAATTTATTACCAAGAATTTAATCAATTTTTAATCAAGAATAGGAATAAAATCTTTACTTTGGACAAATTTATTGCTTCTAATTTTATCGAGAAAATTCTTGGAAATTTTTTAATCACGAACATTTTTGTGTTACTTGCATAACAACACTTTGAAAAATTCTATTTTACATTCTGTCTCTCAGAGAAAGAATTTTAAAAATTTTATTTGTTTATATTTTTTCCATATTTGAAGAAAGACTTTATTATTAATATAACAATTGTTTCGAGTAAAACATTTAAATAACGATGAAAATCCAGAAGATTATAAACGAAGTCATCATCAGATTCAATCAAGTTTTTGAAAAATAACGGGAGAATCTCGTGTTCGCAATATCTTTCCAATTTAAAGAATTACGACTCCGCAGATTAGCGTTCCTATTAATGGCAAAGAGTCTTCGAAATCGATTCGAAATCGTTTTAACAGCGTTTGCGGTTAGCTTCATCACAATAGGATTACTACGATGGGAAAACTACGTTTATCCACGCTCCATTTGGTCAAAAGAATCTTCACGCAGCCGGTTGATTGCGAACACCAGTTATCCAAACTATTGTCAAACGATGTTCCAATTACAACGGGAACGTTAATCACCACGGTGAACGAACGTTAATTTTCTACGATCCACTTGAGAGTGTAATTGCAACTGTAGGTAGCCACCACCATTTTGGAAGATAGGCAAATTAGTTTTCATGGAACTCGAATAACAATTGAACTCGTTTGTTTCTCGATTGTTTTGAATTTCTATTTGAGAGAGATACTAATTGGATTAAACGAGTGTTTCTTAACGTTTTTTGAAAATAGAGAAATAGAGAAATATAACGATGTCGCAATGACGAAGTTAGGAATAGGAAGTAAATTATTTATTTTTTGAGAATTGAAGATGAAAGTGAAGAATTTGCAGGAATTTTTGTTTTAAAAAATAAACTGACAAAATGTAGATCAACAACAATATAATATAATGAAAATGTATCGAATTTTAAAGTTATCTTCTTGTATTTATTTAAATCGTTATTTCACCCTATGATCTTCATTTTAAATTAATCATTTGAAATTCTAGGATATTACTTACAATGCAAAAATATTGGAGCATTAACGATGCTCCATTCGAAGATGTGATCACTTGCATTCATGAGGACAATATAAATCAAAATGAAATGAGAAAGGTCCGAGGGTGTGTTTGGTTTGGTAGAAGCAATAATGTCCTGAGGAACTATATACGTGCACAAAGAATTTTATATTTCCGACTTTTGACTGCATTAGAGAAACAGCACGTGACATGAATAGAATTTCCACAAGTCCTGAATATATTTCGAAGCAACCGAGACAGAAGAAAAGCCGGGCCTTTTCTGCTCCATTTCACCAAATAAATCTCGCGTCTGACGTCGAAACGACCAAAACTCGTTCGCGTCTATACACATCTATACGTACCATGGAAAAAAAAGAACGATACAAAAGTGCTTTATTCGAAAAGACGAATTTCTCGATCGAAGTTCCAAAGCCACAAGTAACTCGATTTTAAATTTGCGTGGTCACATGGTTAAACTTCTTTAATTGAAGAATTACAATTTTGTTCGTTTCCTTTCGACCCGCTATGAAAATATAAACTTATTTTAATTCGAACTATCAAGTAATCAAGATAGTTAGATCATTTTATAGTTCAATCTTATCTATTAATTAATAAACTACAAAAGAATTAAGTTATCAAGTTTCTATTATGACAATGCACAACAAAAGCAAGATAGAAAAAAATTAAATAATCAATATTGTTTTAATTTAGCACTAAGGAATTTTTTCTATCGTAAATACAGACCACAAAAACCAACATTATGTCTTAAAGAAAAGACAAGGAATTTGTTGGAAAGAAAATTGCAAAAATTCTTCTTTCAGAATTAAATTTTTGAAAGGATTCACGTTACCCAAGTGAATCATATTCACGTTGCTACAATTATTAAAAAAAACAACAGCTCTCCGAGAATATTAACCCAACCACTAACGAGAGATACATGAGACCAAACGTCTCACCAAGCCCGTGTTGTCTCGACTATACGCCATAACGTGGAAACGGTAAATCCCGATTTCCGTAAGATAACTGCGCACAACGTGGCGCCGTTTCCAGATACGGAGAAGCGCGACAGAAATGTTAATAATAGGAGAGAAAGCGAGAAGCAACGATATAATTTATCGTAGCTCGTATAATTGCAGCGACCAGTTCAACAGACAGATAGCTTAGATGGACCTGATTTCGAAGCTACGCACAACTTGTACCCCTCCGATGAGGAGGGTACACCCGGTATACAAACGTCGGTTCAGGCCCAGGAGACTATCGCGAAGGAAAAGGCTCGAGGTGGTCGTTGAAAAGCCGGACAAGCCTCTCCCCTTCGAAACTCCCTTTGTCCGTACAGGTGCACGCGGCAGGTTGCTGGCAGAAACCCAAAACAGGTTTTCACAAAACCCATGGCCCGCCCTCCCTCCCTTTTTATCTATCCCCTATCTCTTCACCCCCTTTTTTCCTCTCTTTCCAGAGAGATGGACACGATTGTTCCCTCTCTTTCCCCCCCTCTTTTTCTTCCGTCTCCTTTTTATTCCGAGTTTCGCGAGTGTACGTGCGCGTTCACGTATGCGTCATCCGACCAGACCGCACCGCGCCACTTTGACGAGCATTCAAATTAACCGGGCCCTGAATCTCACGCACGCGGTCTCCCGCACGATTAAGGGGATAATTAATTTTACATTCGTTGCGCGGCACACATCTCGGTTGTGTGAAGGATCCACCACACACGACATTGTGAACACGTATTTTTTCGATTCGTCGTTTGTGATTCGTGATCTATTGTCATGGATGAGAGGTTGCGATAGGAATTCTTTCGCTTTTTGAACGATTGTTCGTGAATAATGCCTCGAGGCGCATAATGGGCGCATTAAAGGCTATATCGGTTGACGAGAATTGTCGGTGTTGAATGTAAATTTTGGTAACCCTTTGTGGAAATTTTTCAAACCCTTTGTTGCCGTTTCTTGTTCTGTACTTTACGAATTTTGTATATTCAATGAGCCGTCTTTTCACAGTTCGTAACGTGCTTGGCGTGTTTTTATTTATTTTTTTTTTTTTTGTAATGTTGAATGTTCTTGAATAATGTGAAATTGTTAGTATTCAAGCAATTATCTCTTCATTATAAAATAATATGCTCCATTAACACTGTAATGAAATCATCATGGTGATACAATGGAACATATAACGATAAAATATATTAATTTTCCTGATCCAGAAGACGGATTACCTATCAACTATGCAATTTCCCTTTCCTCAACCAGATAATCACAATAACATTATCTCGATCTACAAATATCTATCAAATAAGAAATCGGTATCTCCATTACCAATTCAACAACTACTAGATTAACCGCGATCATTGATATGCAAACAAAATTCCAATTAAAATATTCATCGATCTATTTACCAATACTACGCATTTACTTGTGGCTATCATTATTTATTAATATTCGAATGGTCCATCAATTTATCCGCAGAAAAAGAAAAGAGCAACGGCGGGAGAAAGAATTAAACGAAAGTAAGACACTCGACCAATGTCGTCCACTCAATTCGAGTTAATCAACCGACCCAGACGACTTAATTCTCTAAGAAAATATTCACGAGAGATTTCTCCTCGTCCTGTCGAGATATTCGATCAAACTTAACGGCAACTATCCACGATCTTTTGCGGAAGAGAGGTGGTGGATAGCAACTGGCATCGGAATTGCTTTGGAAAAATGTAATATCGTTTCTCCGGACGACTTTCCACGGGCGACGGAAAAGTTCAACGAACCCTAGAAACCCGTGCGTTTCGAACAAACGCAGCAGAAGAAGCAGAGGAGATGGAGGAGAATGCGCGAGGAGACGTCATCTGGTCGGAATATTTTAATTAAAGCCTATTTCTACGATAACGATTTTTCCTCGCGGAGGGGTCCACCAGTGTTCCGGTCTTCCAAGACGTCGAGACGTCTCTTTGGAAGATGAGGAGGAAGGAAAAGAAGAAGAAGAAGAAGAAAATAAAAGAATCGTAGAAACGTCTAGGAATGTTTCATCGTAATTTGTTTGTCTGGTGGACGCACTATCGTGAAACGAGATGCGTAATTTGAAATGCATTTTTAAGATGCAACGTTTGTACTTTTAAATGGATATTTTATTTAAGTTCTAATATATTATATTTGTATAATATATAATAAAAATTAATCCACTTTTAATTATAAGAATATGAAATGAATGAAGTAAATAGATATTTCGAACATTAAATATCTACTATTATTCTACTAATTTCTACTAGTTCTAAACATGCCTATCTATAGATTTACAACAGTATCGATAGATTTATAACATGGAAAAAAAAACTAAAGAAAATCAACAAAAACGGCAATATACATGTTTAATTATTAGAATTTTATTACAGTATTATTTGTGATAAGCAATAAGGGGGATCGTTGCTCCATGTGTTTGTAATGGATGTTGTTAAATAGCGGGAACAACTGATGGAGAAGAAGTTTGAAACACATTTTTATTGCTGCTGAACAAGATGGTTTTGCTTTGCTTTGGTAAATGGAGTTGTTACTTCTACCTAATTTAAATGAAGAATTTTTTGTTCGTTTGTTTCATTGGATCTTTCTCTTTTTCTTCTTCTCTTATATTTGTACCGCATATCCTGTTTAAGGATTCAATCCCTGCACGTATTTTAAAAGTTTTTTAATTTCAATGCAAAAATGTAATAAAATATAAATTATTTATACACGAAATGTATAAACATTCCTGATCCAATTCAACATCTGATTAATCCCACTTATTTTTTAATATTCCTTAATATCGAAATACGTAATTAACAACAATTAACTAAAGAATGGAATTTTTTTTACTTCGACTTCTAACAATAAAACGACTCAAAAACTAAAATCCTATAGAAACTCTAACGTCATCGTGAATTCTTCGAATATTCACAAACAAAATACAACCACGTGCAACCACCACCTCAAAAACCGATCTAAAGCCAATCCAGAATCATAAAACAAAGAGGCCCTATATTCTTCTTCCCGGATAGTCCCTGAAGCTCGTGATTAAATAACACGGCCAGCTGTTATTTTAGTAAAGTAACTCGGCGTAGCCCTTGCACGACGAGCCGTGGGTGGGCGTCGGGCTTAATTCACGTGAAGTATTTAGCTAGTTAATCCTACGGGCGGTCTAGTGACGTCACCGAATCCTTCGCCTCGTTAGAGAAGCCTCACAAAGTGGATCCCTCCGTGTGTGGCGTGGACAAAACGCGTGCAACCGATTCCACGACTGCGTAACTGTAATCCAACCACCACTTTCATTCCTTCATTCTTTACTGTGACACGCGTGAAGGAAGATGCATCATCGTCGTCATCATCGTGATACACTTTCTCTCTCCCTTTTATGCACCTCCTTGAACTAGTCGCTGGAAGGAGAGAGAGAGAGAGAGGGAGGGAGAGAAGAAGCGCATTGAAACTTTTGGAAACTTAATAGTCACGAAACGCGAACAAGAGTCAAATGGAGTCGCGTGCTTGGTGGGTGCACAAAGGCGTCGTCAGGTTCGTTTGACGCTCTGTTATTCGCTGACAATGTTGCAACATTCGGTGACGAGAGTCTTCGTGTCGGAAAGACGCTTCAGTGTTCTCGAGAAATAGGTGTAGTCGGGGGTATGGTAATGAAGTACCTCGAGATTTGAAGGAATGGAGATGAGGGGATGAAGATTGGAGATTTTTGGGGCGGGGAACAGGGAATCTTGGATTGAGATAGGTGGATTTAATTTTTGGGAAAGTTGGGTGTTCAAAGATGAACATTGAAATAAAAAATGAGATTTTTTAAGAATTATTCGATGTCGAGTATACGTTAAATTATTTTTCGACGCATTCTTGTATTCGATCTTTTTTATATTTCTTTTTTATTATTATTTCTCAAATTTTAATAATCAGAATCGTATGTGAATTGAAATTTAAAAGAAAAATTGTTCACTCACTGAATAGAACAAAAAATAAAATAGACAAAAACTGTTATTTATCTATATAAACTATAAATCTGTATCGTTCAAAGCTGTTCGCTAATAGCCACTAGATATTCGCAAATGGAGCTTTCTATACGATTCGTGCAAACAGTGGGGCAATGCTTTCAGCAAAAATAACAAATTTTCACACGCCCAACTTGTATACACATCGTATGAACCGGCAATACCACCACTCGATATTTCGTCCCATTAATAACAATACAATACAAGAACAATATTCATGACAAACGCGTTAGCACAAATCTCTTTCTCTCTCTCTCTCTCTCTTTCTCTCTTTCTGTATTTCTTTTTGCGTAGTTTAAATAATTCAAATGCGTTATTCAATCTCTTGTGTTATCGAAATCTCGCGGTTAGAATAAAATTCCTCGAGAAAGATTACAGAGAACGATGATATAGGGATCGGTATACTTTAAATGTAAGACACAAGCGAGAAAAGAGAACGTGTCGTGAGATAAACACCTACGATCGCGAGATTAAATTGTTACGAATGTTATATAATTATAAATGTCGAAAATAATTTTGTGATTATGAAATTTATTCGTACAAAAAATAAAAATTGAAATAACAATGTTAGTAACATATATCTGTATGTTCTAACATTTATTATTGTCATTTTTTGATGAATTATTATTAAAAATAAAAAAAAAAGTTAGTAACTATAAAATTACATTACATTCTCCTTTTATATCCTATTTTAATCCTGGAATGATTTAATGGAATTATGTACGAAGCTAATAAAACCTACTAAAAAAAGTTTTCTAAACCTTTAATAATTTGCATCTATTATTTTACTGTTCAATATTATTATTTTTCAATATTTTCAAAAAGACAAAATGATATTTTCAATATTTTTATATTACACTAAAAATGATTTTTAATATTTCCTCTCATATCGACAGAAAATAATCCTGCCTTAAACTAATCCTAAATCTTCTAAAACCACATTCTAGTTTTAATCGATAGAAACAGATGATCGAAACTCGAACTTCGAAGAAATTACACACAAACGTCAGCTTAATAAAAGACCATTAGTCGACGAAAACACGCTCGTAATTCTACCTCGAGCCTTGATCGCTGATTAAGAATTATCTCGTCGCGATGCACACCTACTCTTTCTCTCCTTCGCTCGATAAGATACGAAGTGTGAACACACTTGACTTCCATCCAACAGCGCGATCGATCATTCTCTCTTGTCTGCGAGAACAACGCACAAGATGAAAATTATTTCTATTCGACGATTATTCGAACGAATCACGCCACTATTATTGTCCCTATTTCCATTTCACTTTGTATCTTTGTTCCACACTGTTTCTCTTCTCGTTTGTTTCGACGTTCCGGTTGCTTGATTAATGTTTGGTACGCGCGAATTGAACATTCCTCGACGCTCCATCCCCCTCTTCCACGCGAAATATCGATTATGGATATCAGAAATCGTAATTAAAAACGTGTCCCTGTCAATCGACTGACTCGTTAAGTGGTCCACGCTTAATCACACGAAAATTATCGTTCTTTGTTCGAGGGGATCGATGTCTTCTGCTTCTTTTTTCCTGTCTCTGCTCTCGCTCTGATCCGCTTTGGATGGATTCGTGTAATTTATTCTTACTTTTTAATTCTCTTGCAATTTAATTAAGAGTAATTTGTTAATGCGATCGAGTAATTGGGATTATTATCGTTGGTATTATTAAAGTGATTAATTTTAGAGAGAATTTGCATTTACCGAAATAATTTTTTCTTTCTCGAGTCTCAACATTTTGTCGAATAGAGTAGACGATGCTCTGAGATACTTTTAATTAAGACACTTTAATTTCCATTGATTTTTATTTTAATGATTATTTTATTTATTTCATATCGATTCATGTAATTCAATTATGTGTCATTTCCATTGTTGATTAAGTAAGATAATATACTAATAAGTACAAATTAAAATTGAATATAAAATTAAGTAACCTAATTCAATACCACCTGATCTAAAATAATAAATAAATTGTCACGAGGATAATAATTTAGAAAGTGTTGTACAGGAGAATGTTGTACTTTCAAATGAATAGTTCTCTAATGCATCGATAAAACTATCATTTTTCTATTCTCTCTGGAAAACACCTTCACTCGAGATTTACTATCTCATTAAATGTTACAACACTCAATACCGAGAATCGTAATCAGTATTTCATTTGAAATAACTTTTCATTTCGAACCAGGGAAAAAAAAGCGATGTATGAATGCATTCCAGTTCCCTTTCAATTTCAAACGAACGCGAGAAACATATAATTTATACAAGAATCAAGAATGCAGATCACTTGGGTCATTCCATATCTAAATTATTTGAAATACGAAAGATTTCAAATTATTATTGATTAAATATAACGCGTAATTGAATTATAATTATTAAATAATAGATCCGTTACACGTGAGATATAAATCAACTTTATCAGTTTTAGAGTATATCTAACTTCAAATATGCACGTGACAATTTTATTCTTTACTTTATGATTATGATTTTTATTGCAGTGGAAAAAAACTTACTATCATCACCGATAGCATAATAATTATAATCATTTATTATTTTCCCCATCCTTTCTATTCAGATTAAATTAATCTTGTCTTTTATTTATTTTATCCGCTTCAAATATTAATATAACCACGTTATATAATTCCATTATATAAGTTCCATCTTTAAAGATTTCTAAATTCTAAATCCAAAATATTCAATTGTATTTCGATCGATTCTCTTTGCGAACATGTTGCATCGACGTCAGAAGTACACGCGTAACCATCCATGGTCTCTAAATTCCATCGAAATTCCGTTGTTCGAGGCGATGAAACCAGAGGCGAAAACCAGATCGTTCCCTCTGCCGGTGGATCCTCTCTCAATTTCCCGGTTATTTCACCAGAGAGCGTTGTTGAAACGAGCCACGCGAGTGCTTTATGTTTGTTTTTCATTTCCTGTCGAAAAATCGCTAATTATCGGCCACGGAAACGCGAAATGGGCAGACCAGAGGGATATTTCTCTCTCCTCCGTATATAACACCCTCGCACACTCGACCAATCCCTTCATCCTTCCCCCTCCAGTTGAAAACTACCTTTTTTACGAGGACGGTCGCCATATTAGTCTTGATAAAAAAAAGAGAGGAAAAAAAAGGAGAAAGAAACCACGAGGACTCATTAAGTGGCGCCAACAATACAGTCCCTCGGTTTCCCCCGGAATATTTTATCACTGAGGCCACCGTAACAGCCATAATCAACGGCTACTCTCGCGAGTAAACTCTGAACTTCCTCCTCTCGCCTCCATCTTTTTTCGCCACATTCCCCTAACCGTATACCCAACTTTATTGCATTCGCTACTGTTTCTTCCCGGCGTAAATTCGAAGAAAAATTCCACACAGTGGTGCCTCAAGTTCCGCTACGTTTCCTGTTCCCGTTCGTTAATTTTCAGACACGTTTCGAGACGAGTTTTATGCCGGATCGAGGCAAGCGTTTTCGTTCAACACGGTTGCATCGTTATATTTATGCGGCTCGATAATGGTGGGTCAAGCGAGAGAAAGGAACTTTAATGGCCCCGGAATATATCTATGGGTCCGCGGCAATGGGTCACCGCGTAACAATGCGACAGAGAGAGAGAGAGAGAAGAGAGAGAGAGAGAAAGAGAGAGAGAGAGAGAGGAAAAAAAAGAATGAGAAAGGATCGATGACCCGAGCGAATGGATCGTTCTCTCTCGTGCAATGACGAACTTTGGAAAGAGGAGAGAAAAAAAGAAAAAGAAGAATACACGAAGAGGATGTTCCCTTGCACGCGAAAGAGTGGTGTGGCATCGCGCGTTTTACAATACTGAGACGAGAAAAGGTCCGTTTATCTTCCAACCATCTAACGTTTTTCTCAGAGTCTCGATTGCCTCCTTCCTTTTTCCTCTCTCGAACAACTCTTAAGGTAATCGCGAAGGATTCTCCGGACAGAGCACGCGATACAGAAGAGGGTATTAAAGAGGTTTGACAACCTCTTCGAAGGGTTGTTTTGAATTGCTGAATTTTTGAACCTCTTCGAGGTTTTTAATAAGTCGTTGAATAAGTATTTTTAAATTATAATAGTTTTTTGATATGTAGTAAAATTTTATTTTTCAACAGTTCGATTTTTATTCCTATTGTGAATGTCTAAAATTTTCGATAACATGACGGATAACAAAGATCTAAATGGATTTAAAAATGTTTTGACGGAAAAATAAAAAAAAAATGTTCCACTAATTAATATTCTTCTATTATTGACTTTCTGCCAATAATTAACAGTTCATATTAAAACTTGATTTAAAAAAAAATCTTCATTTCCTACAAAGAAATGTGTTAAATAGGTCAATCAATAACTAGATAACTGAGAGATAATTAATAACAATTCCAACCAAAATGAATCTTCCTAGCCTTTCATCAAAAATGAATTTAATTTCCTCTTTTCTCTTCTCTTAAAAAAAATTAATTTCCTCTTTTCTCTTCTTTTAAAAAAAAATAAATAAAAAAAAAAAGAATAAAACGAATAAAACTCTTCAAATTAATATTAATATCCCCAATAAAATTCATTCGAGCAACGAATATTCCATTTAGATTTCTCGTGTTTGAATATTTATCAGACTATAATAAAGCTTGCGATTTTATTACATCTGCCATCAAATTTCAAACGATCCGTGTATATGTACTTAAGTGGCCATTAATATGCTTATAAGACACTTTTATCTTCATAGAAGAATATTTCAAGAAAAAAATTCGTCAAAATTTCCACCTCCAAGCGACCTGGATCGCCTTCTCTGCATTGTCTATGCATTATATCCTCGCTCTATTCACGCTTGGACGCGTAGCATTGTCGTTGCGACACTTTCTCCCTGGAACCGATCCTCTTTGTACCTACCACAAACCGGAGGGGGCATTGAGAGAAAAATGTAGATGCGTATTCTCCTTGTTGTAAGTCATAACAGAGCCTCGAACAATGACAAATAAATTTCAGACGAAACAACTAACGCCTTCTTGGAACTTATACACGACTCACGAAAAGTATACTCCATTTATACGTCGGGGGATAAGTAATTCATGTAGCCAGAGTCCTCCCAATTATGCATTATTAACAAAATTTTAGAATTACAAGTAACAAGCCGATAAATTTTCTCGACTCAAATAATAAGTTTAATAATGAAATACGTGAAATTTGAAAAAAACCTTACAAATCCTAATGCTATTATTAGATTATTCTATTTGTATGCCTCATTATCGTGGTACTTCTTTTTGTTTTCGTTCATAGCGTCCTGTTACAGCGATTTCGAAATCAATTAATTTAATGGTTCTAAGGAACAAATTGAAACAACTTCTATTATTTATTAAACATTGACACGAAATTTTGAATTCTGATGATAGCAGATTGTGTTATCGATCGAAGAAAACAAAGAGAATTTTTAATTTGATAAAATTTATAATTAAATTATAAATAAAATTATTATTCCCGATTATAAATTATAATGTCAGAAGAATAAGATCCTCAACATGATACGAAATGGATACAAAATTGAAGATGTTCAAATAAATACTGAGCTACAGTCAATTCAATCGAATGTTGACAAAAAATTTCGTTCTAAAAAATGAAGTTCAGATATGTAAATGAAGTTCCATTGTATACAATCGCATCTTTTATCGTGCTCTTATAACCGCGCTGCTACGAACCGCTTCGAAAGTGAAACGGTCTATCGAAACGGTACCGTTCTACCGTCTTTCTCTCTCCCACATACACGATGGCCATTTATAAATTACAACCGGTGTGCGAGCGGAGGCACGCTTGTAGAAGCGAAGGGACAACGGGACAAAAAGAGGAGGAGGGAAAAAACAACGTGATTCCGAGGCGACTCGACGAAACCGGACTGAGCTAAAGCGAGAGCGGTCAGATGGATGAGGATGAATGTAGGAGGCCACGAGACGAAAACGAACGCGAAAGAACGGTGGAAGACGTGTTATATTAGATTGTTACAGATGAAATGATCAAACTCTCGAAAAAATTTTGAAATTTTGTAGTTTCGTTGAACATTAATCAAAGTTTGATTCAATATTCGATACATCTGATCAATCGAAGAATAAGATTAAAATTATTATAATTAAGATAATAACAATTAATTGTTCTTAACAATTTGATTTAATTTTTGTTGTATTCTCGTTAGTCAATTTAAATTTTTTTATACTACGAAGGATTGATTTGTAAAAAAAAAATATTCGAATTAGATTTCAAAGTGCCTAGTTTGTTCGTTTGTAACAAAACAATTTATAAACTATTATTCAAATGAATTGAGATGCAAAAAATTGATTAGATACTTTATAGTGATCGTTTAGTCACTTAATTTTAAGTGGTTTTATATGTTTATGAAATTGACTATTTCATATGTAACAATCTAATATGTAGGGACTATTAGTTATGAATATATTTAAATACTTGAAATTTAATGGTTACAGTAGAATTTGTATGAATTTTAGCAAATTAATGAGAAATTAAATATTAGATATGATAGAATCTTTTTAATTAGAAGAATATGATATTTGAATCATCTTGTTAAAAAAACTTAGCTAGAGCATATTTCCTTTCTTAAATTAAATGATGAGGTGAAGACGAAGGTCGAAGAATAATAAAAAAGAACATGCAGACAGACTTCATAACTATTCACGAGTGAATTTATGATGATAAAATTTAAATTTTAGCAGAATGACAAATTAATCTCTTGTGTTAATAATATTACGTCACATTATGTGTATCGTAAAGATTATTTTTTAGGGAATTTAATTTGAATTCTGAATAAAATACTAATTAAATATTAATTAAATATTATTTGTCCATATTTTATATCTAAACTATGTTACACAAAATGATTTAAAAATAAAATATTAACTTAGGAATTCAATAATAAAAATTCATTAATTATTTAGAAAATCTTAAAATAAATTAGAGAGACTATATATATATAATAATTAGAGAGAGAAACTAAAAGTAAGCTATCTTTTTATCTTTTTATGAAACCAATAGACAATAAATTTAAATATACGGATGCATTACTTGACTCTTAATCTTTTACAATTGTTAACTCTAATTCTATTATTAATATTCTACTACGTATAACTACGTATAACGGTCACAAAGAAGAAAAACAAAAACAAAACATATCCCCTTATTCATATAATTTTTTCCCTTAAATTTCTTCCTAGTCAAAGATAAACAACTATCCGAATATTTTGGAATGATAACATACGAGGATATCATTGAGTTGAATCTAATGGACAATGGAAAAGGAAAAAGAAAATAAAACTACGAACGGATCACCATCATGACTTTTCTTTTCACTAACGACAATTTGCACCATTCGAGAATTGCACCGGCGAGGCCATTGCTGTAATTTTACGGAAAGTGCTCGAACAACAAAGGCGACGCAACAGAGCCTGACTTTCAGGTAACGTTTCCCTGATTCCCTTGGACGCGACCAGAGGGCCCAGACGGTCCCTTGGAGGTCAGGTTATTGTTAGCGGAAAGCCGACTCCGCGCAAGGTGCACCTTTCTTTTACTATTGCCTAGACGACCGTACAGGTGCAAGAGGATCGTTTGCTCAGGTGTCGGTCTCTTTGCTTAAGCCTAAGTTCATAAGATGTCTCTCTTTCGTTCTTAATACAACCCGCTATTGAGATTATACCTGGAGTACAAATCTGCTCTTTCGTACAGAATATAAAACGGTAATTGGTATTTGCAATCTTTAGAACAATTAGAAATTGAACCGTTTGATACATCAAAAAGCAGTACCGAAAGCAGTACTAAAAATAGAATATCTACTGCTAATGAAAAATAGAAAATATGATTGCAAAAAATGTTGAAATATCCTATAATTTCTTGTTAATAATTCTATATATGAAAGATAGTGAATGAGATTTTTTTTTCACTTGTAATATTTTCCGATACGTATCAAAATATGATTCATGGATCGATAAATATTATCTTTCAATTAAGATATCATAGATTAAAGTTTTGACATACTAACGATAAGTTAATGAACTTTCTTTTCTAAGTAATAAACTATATTTATAAGCACTTGTGAATATCACAGGTGTAAGCAAAAACGTTAGTCACTCATGCGGTATACGTAGTCACGTAAGTAGTAAAAAATGTGTCCACGTATAGCGCTGGTGCATCAACGACGGTTACACATTCGCGACGCTCGAAATATTTGAATTCATGCGAAGTTACCGCGCTTCATCGATAACGGAGTAATAATAGCGGCGCTGTAATAATATGGAAATCTTCGCGTCTCCTACACGATTTTAAGAAGCTTACGCGAATTCGATCGTACGTATCACATCGAATTCCAACGTACGATATCGCGACAGACATTTCTCTCGAATTCCACGGCACTGCGCAATGGTTAACCACCTGCTGAGCGATCGCGTGCCAACCGAAATACCGCGGTGACTTTGGTGTTTCGGTGAAAGCGTAAAAAGTTCATGGGAACATACACGTGTCTGAAAGCGATCTCGCGTTTGATTTTATTATTATTTAATAAACACACTCACCTATAAACGGTAACAATGCGAAAATAGCAAGAGTAGAACCAGCAGCAGCCCGATGATGCTCGTGGGCTGCCATCGTGACAACGGAATTTCTTCTTCTTACACTGGACGCCGGATTTGACTGAATTGTTTCTCTTTCCACAAAATCTCTTTCTTTTTCGACACTGACACTAACACTCGGTTAGCCGCGGTATTATTCAAATCAACGATGTACCGATATTGAGAACTAAACGATATAAGACATCGGGTCTATTACTATTAAACGACTGTTGCCGCACGTCGTATCGTCACGCTAGCCGATTTCAGACTGTGGCGGGGAGCAACTCGTACGCTCTCGGCTCAGCCTTCGGTCGAGTTCGGCTAGCTTCGGCTACCACCGGTGCGCCACTCGGCACGCAGGTACGACGCGAAGCAGCGAGTGGGAAAGCCACGATCTCGCGGAGAACCGCGAGATCAACCGATTCTTCCTCTTACACGTTTCTTTTTTTTATTCCTCTTTTTTTTCTTTCCTTTACGCACATCTTTGCATTTTTATACGCTTGTACGAGAATACGACGTCCTTGCGCGTAATTCTTCTTTTTTATCGTTGAATATTCAACGAAGGAATGCTTCCGACTTTTTTCGAAACATCAGATGTTTTTTATATTAAGAAATATCATATATATACTTGTGTTAATGGCGGTATTTTTAAACGATTTTTCATTCCTCGTAAATGAAATTTTGACTAATTGATCCATTAACTATTAATAATTTAATCTTTTTTATATGAATTAATCATAAATAGAAGTAACATGTCTAATATGAAACATTATATGAAATATATTATATTAAACGAATTATTAGCAAACAAGTATTATTATTATTATAAACTTTTTTATATAAAATATCATAGCTATTATTTATCATGTTAAATTTTGTATATTTTTTATAAATATACTGTTGTTAATTGCTATGATATTGTAATATCCATATATAATATTTATATATATAAAGAATGAAATTATTTAAACGCTTTTAAACGATATAATTGCTATTTTACATCGTTATTGTAATATTATAAATATTGAATATAATATATAAATATATAAATATTGAAATTTTCGTGAATCTTTAATATTATTTTTAAGTAATTATAATTCAATTAATTAAACTTCAATTAATCATCCTTTTGTAAATAAAATATTCACGATACATTCTTTTTATGGGCAAGATGTTTGAAATACTTGATTTCTCGATATTCTCAATCAAATGTTACTTCATATAGAAAAAAATAACAACAATTCATTTTTAAGAGAATATATATTATATATTCAATATTTCTGTAAATGAAATGTATCGCAATCTTCTTAGGTATTAGGTATGTGAATCTAAAGACGTGAAATTAGGCGTCTTAATGAGATATCGATATAATGATTTATGATTATATGTACTTACTCTCCTACGTCGCATTAATCTTGAGAGACATGTTGGATTAAGTGTTGAATCATAGATCGTTATTTTACAATAACACGTTCGTATTTAATAAACATCGTTTTTAAAAAATATTTATAACTTATAGATAAATTTTAATATTCTCGTTACCAATAACTTATTTATGACACAGTAAAGTAAAATATTTGCAAAATCTATATATATATATTCATTTACACGAATTATTAGAAATTCGCATAAAACTCTAGATCTGCAATTCTTCCAATTCTTCCAAATAACAACGATCACAAGTTAGTTGTCCTAACTCCTCGATATTTCTTCAACAATCTACCACGCTAATTGCAATAGAATTACATCATTATAGCTCGCGTATAGCACAGATAACCTCGTTAATTTTACAATCCAACGACTTTTCCACCCGAGAACGGTCCAGGTACCGTATGGAAAACACATTACGCGTTTAATCAAATTCCACGTATTATCAAGCAAACACAAGAGCAAACACGGAGTGATAAGGGATTTACATTTTCACCTTGAAGCCTCCTACTATAAAACGTGACGAGAACGAGTGTGGGATTATCTATTCCCTCCACTTCGACGGCAATTAACACCCTTATCACGCGGTAACCAAAGAATTAGTAATTTAAACGATCTTCACGGGGTTGGTTTCGAGTCGGTTTTCACTCCTTTATCACGTACGTCTACACCATGGTTGACGTAGCCTCGTCGTGCTCCTCCTCGTCGTCGTTCTCCCTCTTAAGGGGGGCCATGGGCCGCGTTTTATGCCACTCGACATCGGAGCTTTCGGTTCACTTTCCACCGGTCGACGACGATTCTCGAGGATACCGGGCAAGATTAATGGCACAGGTGTACGTTTCAAAGCCGTGCAAATATCGCTGTCAACGCTGGTTCCGCGGTAATGAAACGCGCGATAATGCTACGTGTACATAGAACCATCCGCATGACGAAGCAGCACCATTCGCAAACCGTTCGAGTCTCTGATTCGTGCAGACGTCAGGCCTTGTTGCAGCTGGTCCGCAGATTTTCCGGCGTTTCGTGATAAATTACTCCTCCTGTAGATCGGTTGACCGACGAGTCTCGTTGAATCGTGGTCATAGGTGAAACAGTGTAATGGAAATGGAAAACTTTTTTATTTTAAAAATTGTAGAAATACGGTCTGACATATAAAAGTATTCAACGTTAAATGTAAACGTTGTATTTGAAGATTGCTGCAACGACTCGAACTTTGTTCTACAAATATTAATTTTCTCTCTCTGATTTCACATTTCTGTACGTTAATCTCTGTTCGTAACAGCATTTAGCCTCCTGTTTCGTAGCTTTCTATTGATATTTTCGATTGATTGGAATTATATAATTTATCGTGTAACTCGTGACGATAGATTCGTTCTCCATGCTAATTTCCTATCCAAACATGTAGACCGTTTCCTTACAAATATTTATGGAGTTAGACTGCGATATCAAGCTTCGTTTCTCTTCTCTAACGATTCAACTTCGTTAACACGACATTATAATTTGTTAAAGACTTCATTTGAATCCGGGTAGCTAGTGTAACGTGGAATAAAAACGAAGATGAAAAATTCGTAGAAGGCGTAAAAAACGTCGTTCGTGGTCGCTTGGTACACAGCCACGGTTTCGAGTGGGTCCCTCTCTTTTTTATTTAGGAAAAACACACCTAAAACTCCCCTTCCCACGGAGGATCGTTGTTCAAATAAACCCGACCGACCCCTTGGCTGTTCCTCCCGCGTCTTTCGTGCGGCTGGAAAATGTGGTGACCCCGCGAGAAAGAAGAGAAAGAAGGTATAACGATACGTATGTACGTGTTTGTCGTTTGTCATTGGCCCTGTTTACCAGGGTCCAAATGAATTACGCTCTACCCCCTTCCTCGACAAAGGAATTTTCTTGCGAGCTTTTCACGCGAGAGAACTCAGAGACCCAGGTTGAAAGATACAAGCGAGCTGTATTTGTTTTCGTAGCATCGGTTGACCGGGTTCGTACGTCACGGATCCCAAACAGATAGGTACTAGCGAGAGAGAACGTTTTCTTAATTAAAAGTCTCCACTCGAGGATTCGTGGAAACGGATGGAAAAATCCTGCGAAAGATTTTCATTTCGAATCCTTGTGTTACGTATACTATATATATGCATCGATTGTTGGCAGAGGCTATGAGGTTAAATGCTCGTGAATGGAAAATAAACTTCTTTGGAGGTCTTCAAGTGGGCGAGGTCTTTGAAAATTTTGAAAGATTAAACGTATATTTAGAGATTGACGATATATTTTTATTGTTAAGCACGATACCATATGTTAAATTAATTATAAAAGTTTTGTTTTGTTTTTATTATCTTGATTATTTTAATCTTATGAGATTCTATGATTAGCTTCTTTAATTAATCGCCATTTTCAATATTATTACAGGATTATTTCTGTATATTTATTTATTTGTAATATTCACGTAAATTGAATTATCACTACAATCGTTTGGATATATTTATTATTGTAGATTATTGTAGAAACAATCAATTATATTTAATCAATATTTCAAATGATATTAAAGACTGTTCATTTTCTTTTCTCAACAAAACTTTATCTTATTTCAATTTATTCCACGATAAAGATCAAAATTATATAACAAATCCACTGAAAAGAAAATCCATCGAAATCAAAAATCGACGTAATTTTCTCATCAACCTAAATAATCTTACAATCTTAACAAAATAATTATAAGCCTGGTGGTCAAAAGTACTTGAAAAAGAGGCTTGGAGAAAAGTAGACGATTCAAAGGAATGAATCTTCACTGAGCTATCACAGTAACTTACTCTAAAACGGCTCGAGAGATTTCCGCATTCCATGGATTTAGGTTTTTCGCTCGGAGATCACACAAACATCGAAAGAGGATCTCGATCCGCCAAAGGAAAGGCGAAACTAAGTCGGAACGTATCATGCGTTCTGGTCTGCTTTAAAAGCGCCGCTCTTCCAACGGAGAACGGAAGCGAAGTGAAAAAAGGAAAAATATTCTCCTACGACTTTATATTTTCTTCCTCCTCTTCCCTCTTATTCCCTGTTGCCCATTGTTTCTCCCTCCTTTTCATTTCATTCCGTTTCATTTGCCATCGTCGCGCGTTGCACCGACAGCCACGATTAATAAACGTTCCTCTGTCTCTTTCTGCAAGTTCGTCGATTTACGAAGACGCCGAGCAGACAGAGAGAACGAAAGGAATAACGGGAGGAAAGGAAAGAGAGAGAGAGAGAGAGAGGGGAGAAGTAAAAAGACCTCGAAGACGCGAAGCTGAATGATGCTCGAGATGCTTGTATCTTCTCTTTGCGAGGGCGGCCGTTATTAAACACTTAAATCTTCCTCGATGGACCAGAAGGAAAAAAGAGGAGAACAACTGGCAAGAGGAATAAACAAAAATGAATGAAAACGGGGACGGTGAAGGTTGCTATGGGATAAGTAAATTTATGAGAGACAAGTGATACGCTGTTCTGGCCTCTCGAATTTGGTAATTGATCCGCCCTCGTTTCTCAGGGTTCAGTGAAAATTCACGCTTTCGTCGTATAAAGCGCTATTGTTTTTTATGAATGAGATTATTTAAAAGATTCTATTTTTCTTCGTGTATAATTATGTGAACGAAAGAAACACTGATGTATATTTTTACTTTATTTCGTGTGTGAATGTATATTTTATTTGGAGATGCTAAACTTTTTAGATCAATAAAAATATCTATTCCGTAAAATTTTATAAAATTTTCGGAACCCATTCTTGAAAAAATTTCATTGTTTGGACACGAAACAATTCGTTTTAAAGTGAAATGTAAATAGAAATCGAATTTATCTTTATTTTATTTGACAGCGGAATGAAGATTTTTTCAAACATAAATAATATCAATCGAGATTACAAAAGCAACAGCTTATAATCAACGAATATATTACAATCTCACGTATCTTTTTAATAAACGCGCTATCTCGATTTCACGGATATTTTATCTGTCTCGATTTCAAAACACGGAACAGTACTCGAATAATTCTCGAGGATCGATTCAATAGCTCTACCTTCCACAAACGTGAAGATAAAAATCTTATTTTCATACGTAAGAAAAACATCAATTGAATTTTCCGTCGAGTATATACGGGAATATACACGGCGGGGGCAAATGGAAACAAGGAGAATGAGTGTGAAGAAACGGGGAAACAGATGGTGAAGAGCTCGAGATAAATCATTTCCAAGATCGATCTCGAAACAGGCGAGTGGGATCGGATGAAAAAAGGTCTTGTATCCAGAGAAGCGTTTCCGAGGCTACCGCGAACTCTTCACAGAGATTCCACGAACGCTTCGCGAATCCCGTGTTTCGTTCTTGAATCTTGAACGGGCTTGGCCAGTGGAGAAATTTAATTAAACCTCGATAGAAAACTCGAACTTCGATCCATCGAACCTCTCCCAGTGATACAAGTTAATTCGAGCGAAATTAAAAAATTTCAGCTCCTCTCTCCTGGTACAGGTGTATCTAGCTGTTTCGAACGGTTCTGGAACAACACTCTGCAACGAAGCGAGAGAATGGTTTATCTCCAGAGGCGGATAAAAGCTGCGAGGAGAAGAGGAGAGGATGAAGCGCGAGACGAAAAAGAAGAAGGGAGGTAGATTTAATTAAGACGCGATAGAAAATTTCATCGTGCGGCTCGAAAATGTCTTATGTAACGGGCAAAGCAAATCTACGAAATTAAAAAATTCCTCCATTATCGCGACTCTGTAGCATCTTCAACGTGGTCTACCGTCCACAACAAGGCGCGTCCACCTCCTTGGAAACGACGGAATTATGGGACTTCTTCCCAAGGAACGGACTAGATGAACAAAAACAAGTAGAGAGATACTCTACGAATTTAATTAAAACTTCATACAGAGCTGGCTGTTATCACTACTCTTGAGCAAGCCACTCTTTCTTGTCTTACTTGTTCCAAAAATCCGTCGTTCGTTTACCAATTGATTTATTTTATTCGATAAATCATAAGTTTATCGGTGAACATTCGAATGCTCATTTTCGTATTCAAACAAATAAAATTCATCTATCTTATCGAATGACTTTTTTCGATAAATATAAAATGAATCAAATTCACTGCTTCCAATGAATAAACGTTTCAAAAATATCGAGAAGGAAACGATCGTTTCTACCGAAAAATTCGTCCTCTTCGTTCGACAAATATAAATTACGTCATTGAACCAAATTACCAATTTCCGGAGAGAATATCCGGAAAGAAACAATCATTCTCGCCCTCAATTTCCAAATAATTCATTGCCACTTTTACCCACTTTTTCAACAAATAACTCGTTCCTAAAATATTCAATTCGTCTCCATTCAACAAATATAAACTATCTTATTAATCACCGATACCAGTGACACCAATAAAATAATCATTTGCACATTCGAGCAAGCATGAATCGCTTCGTTAAACCAGCCCACCATTCCCGAACGAACACCTGGAGGAAAATGATCGTTTCTATGCTCAACCTTCGCTAGATGGAAAAAAAAAAAAAAGAGAAGAAGAAGGAAGAAATTCAAGGAGAAGAACGCGGAGAACGAGGAAGAGGGAAAGGTCGCGGCGAGTTAGAAAATGAATGATGAACTCCAGTTCTCCGTCCTCCGCGTTCGTGTGCAAGCGTATTGGACCAGGTTTGCTGGCGCCTGGAATGCAGGCAGCCAGGCGGGCGCCACCGTTCGAAAGGGTTTCGCATAGCTGGAACAAGGATGGCGTCGGTCGGGTCGCCGGTGATCCGAGAGAAAGGGTCGATCGGTACGGCGGGAAAGCAAGAAAAAGAGGAACTAGGACGGAGACAGCTAGACGAAACATGGACGCAGGCGCGGGCGGGGAAAAAGCATCGTTCCCCTTCCTCCCCTATTTAGCTTTATGCGTGTGTCTCTTGAAAATCGTAGGCCAACAACCTGGATGTCCTCGAGTGTGGATCGAATTGGATTCGAAGCTGCTTACATGCTAACGACGAATCAGTTTCAATCTGTGCGGATGGGACCCTGGTGGGGCAGGATTCGTGGGACTTGGATGGTGAATGGAGGAAAAGATTTTGGTACGAGGGATGGGATGACTATTCGATGGGATAAAGATGTTTGTTTGTGGATTTAGTAGACTCTTGGTAGGTGTGGATTGGTTTATTAGGGACAGATGTGAGAATGTTGAAGAGGATAGTTTTGAAAAATGTGTCTTGGAACGCTATTAAAACTTATGGGTCTTTTTAAATTCTTAATTTTGTTGGTTCACTTTGGATTTGGTATGTTGGTTGTTCGCGACAAATAGAAAATGGAAGAAATTATAAGTATAATTAAATTACCTCTTTATCAATGTATTTGTTATAAAAGTAAATCATTGAACTTTTGGTTGATGTAAAACAGAACAAAACAGAGGATTCGATGTTATAATTATACATTACTATCATAAATGGTTCTACGAAATTGAATTTCATAAGTTATTGTACGTTTAAATTTCACAGTATGGAGTTTATTATATAACAAATAGGATAGAGTCGATATCGTTTTATCCAATTAAATTTTCATCTACTCGTGCCAATGTTAGATTAATTTGTTACGAAATTGTGAAAATCAATGTAATTTACTACCAATGAGCAATCAATTTGGCGGCTACAATCTATCATGTATGACGTGTTGCTGATGGGGTTACCAAGGGTGGCCACCATAACTATATCAAGAAAGATTATGTTTTCCCGATAATATGACACAAAATGGGACATTAAAACACGCGAAAATTAATTAATTCGAGTAATTTTGATTTAAAAGAATCGAATTTTTGAATCTTTTATCCAATTTATTAACATTATCTCGTATCTTTTAATTTGAAATATTAAACGATCTAATAAAAAATTTAATATTACTTTGAAGAAATAATAATAAAATCGTATTTCGTGTACATAAAAATTGGACATCCTATAAAATTAAATCTCTGTTCTCTGAATGTTGCACGTCAGATACCGATTGTTTGCAGTGTAAGAGTAAACGAGAGCGAAATAAAGGAAGCGGGGATAGGGTTTGAAGAGGTAAAAAACGAAGCGAAGAAAAGAAAGGCACGAGGGCGGAATAGAGTTAAGAGTAATTAGGAGGAAGTGCGATTGTGAACAAGTGAGTGACTTGAGAGAATGAAATAAGAATTCTTAATTACTCGGGAATTATATACGACAATTTACAGAAGTGCTTCTTGTTTACAGCTAGAACTCGGATAATATAATCCGGATAATAGCGATAAAGTTTAAATTATCGCGATAAAGACTTTGTGATTAAAGTAAAAAAGCGAAGAATATTTAAACGTCGATCCACGATATTCGAAATGTATTAATCCTTGTCCATCTTTTCTGACGAATTGAACGAATAACGATGAATTTCAAAAAACAATATATTTTATAGATACACGTTTTATCTGTGAACGAATAACGTATGGAATATTGAATTTTTTTATATCTTTTTTTATTCATTTTTCACCATTCTATTAATTTGATACAATTTTTTTATCTCAAATTCTTTCGATATTTCAAGCTTTCAAAAATATAGGAAAAATCCGGGGTTATATATTAATAATATCTCTACTCTATCGCTCAAAATGTTTTTAGGTCGATTAAAGATTTCTTTTTCCTCAATGAGAATTACATTATAATAAAAATAGGAATATAATTAATGTTCCGGAAATTGAATATTCGTAAAATTAAAATTTTAATTGCGGCAAAACGAACTCAAAGCTAATAAGAACAGTTAACTTGAGAAAATAACTTGAAAATAAATCTTTGGAAGATAAAAAAAGTAAGTTTTTTAACTTGTAAATTTGATAAACTTACACACAAAGTCGCAAAAAGTTTTATCAAAATTTAATTTGTCTTTCCCTACAAGAAATTCATCATATCTTCACTCCCAAAAAATAAAATTCTCTTTTCAAAATTAAGCAACAAACAATAAAACTACAATGCCTTCCCGATATCATTACTCGCAGCTGCACCTTACTGCTCAAAATAATACAGAATTAAAAGAAAACTTTCATCCACCACGTCTCATCTTACACGCAACTAAGTACAATACACGCTTTGATCAAAATTTCATTCTTCCTTGCAGAAACAACGTTAACACCCTCCTACTCTAAAATTCTTTCGCCTCGCAAAATTAAAGGAAAAAAAAAAAAAACAGATTAAACCGCAACATCTTTGCGATATCGCGGTAATACCAGTAGTAGCATCTGCCGTCGTTCAAAAATAAAAACCTTCCATCCCAAAAACAACACCAAACCACGTCTATCGACACTCACTTACTTACACCCAAACCACCCTCAATTGCTCTTCCGTTCACGCTTCCTTTTTCCACATCCACTTCCCTCCCATAGCAATATCTCGAAATACCTAGCAACCTACCACGCCGTTTTTAACAATTGTGCACCGCCCCCGCTTATGTCGCGAAAATTTCATCGAGAAACAGCACGCGGCGAGCCAGCAGCCCTATGAACGTCTCGCAACACGATCGATGAACGAGAACGTGCGTCGAATACTACGTCGTGGAAAAAGCGAGCCGTCTTCATCGAAAAGGCTTGCCAAGCATACCGAAATAATACTCCGAGTACAAATCGATATTGGTGGTTGGTCGATCGGTCGTAGGGGCGGTTCGAGTCTCTCGAAATATTGCTTGAACGAGGGAGAAAGAGAAAGAGAAAGAGAGAGGGAAGAGAGTTTTCGGTTCCCTATCGAAAAGGAGAGGCAAGTTTCTCCGGAGGAGAAAGGAGAGCGGAGGAATTCATGAAGGCGTAGACGAGGAAGCGGAGAAGCATTTATTTCGCCTCTCTTTCTGTCCAGGTAGTGGGGGTGGAAGGAAGGTGATATTTTTCTAAAGGGAAAAAGTTTCAAACGCAGACAGTAACTGCTTTTTATCCGTGAAAGGGCTCCATTGTCTGTCCTCGTGGCACGCCCCCACCACAGGTTTGCCCAACCGTTCTTTCGCGCGTTTTCCTTCCCACTTCTATCCTTAGGTATACTCGAAAGCATAAACACTTCGCGACGGGCGGAAGTCAGAAGTTTGGTTTGAACCTGCGGCTGGAAGGGGTGTTGGAAGGGATGTAGGGGAGATTTATTCCTCGTCCACGTTCCTCGCGCGCGCCGATAAGCGGCAACAACAGCATGGGATTTGGCAAGTCTTTCCGGATTTTGAATTCTTTCGTCCCGTAGTTCTCAAGACTTTAAATTGTTACGGAATTAACGCTTTTGAAGATTCAGAATCTTTTGATTCGATACTCTTTGAGATTTTCAATCCCCGCTACTCTCCAACCTTTGGAATTCTGAAACAAATGGGAATTTAAAATGTTAGTGCGATACTTTTGGAGATTTCGAAAGATTTTTCGTGTTTCCTTTGACGAAGGAGTTTTGAACATTTTTAAGAGAAACTTCTGAAGTTTATATAATATCATTTAAGAGAAAACGTATTACAATTACAAAGAACTGATGTACTAGAGTGATTCATTCAAAGACCCTGATTTCTAATTTACATCTCTACGATTTAAAGCTGTTGAGTACCTCTAATAAAGATAGATAGATTTTAATGATCTTTAGATTATTGTTTCTCTTACCGATGAATCACTCCACTAATTTTCTGCTTCCATCATTCTCCTATACATTAAAAATAAACAATTATAAATTATTCCTCTCTATTACCTAACATATTTTCTCATTTTCCAAAATATCCTAGCAATAATAAAAATTCCACGTCTTTTTCACCTTTCAGTAGTAAAATAACAAATAAATATCCAGAGAAATATTTAATCCATTTATCACAATATCGAAAATAATAGGTAAATAATAAAATGTTCGTGTTTCTCGGATAATATTTTCCACGATGCTGGAATAGCTGGTGTGCATCGGATAAACGCATTTTCATTTCACGGAGGAATCGCGGTAACACCTGTCGCACCAGGCTCGCAGAAATGGAAAGTGAGCGAGTCGCGGTAGAAGGGCACCGGTGTGAACACACCGCTCCACGGTCGATCGATTGTGTACCCGGGTTTAACCTTCGCTCAGCCGGAGTCTTTTTACCGGTTACGCGTGTGTGAAAGCCAACCCTTGCTTGTTAGTCATATGTCGGGTCAGTTCGTAAATTTGCCGGTAATCTTTTTGTGGAAATTGTGCAACTGGGGGTGGATGAATCCGGGGGGATGTTTAATGAAGTTATCGGAAAGTTGATTAGCGTAAACCGGTGTGGGGAAATAACTCGTGATACGAGTAACACGAAGATCGATTGATACATTTGTTTCTCGGGATGTGAAGGGATTATATTGAAAATTTTATCGCCAAAGCAATGCAGTGTTTATGCGCTCGTTGTTGTTCAAGCGATCGTGAAAATAGATTGGATCGAGAGATGTTGATAGAATATCTTTGAGATAGAGTTTTATGAGATACGTCTTTTAAGATTAATCATATAAGGATTGATTTGATAGTAGAATTGTTTAATCGATATAGTTATTGTTACTTTAAGCTTTCAAAAAGTTTGGAATGTTTATTAACATTATATAAGGATTTCAGAAAAAATTTATAGTATTAATTGAATCGCAAAGTCGTTTTAAAATGCAGATTAATATTACATACGAAGAACTATTTTAGTTTATAACATAAAATAAGCATTATCATTTTCAGACGGAACGTGAAGTGGAAAAATGTTATTACGTTATTACGTTAATTGTACAACTATGTTTAATCGCTAAAGCATGTACTTCTACTACACGAATGTGAACGAAATAGAATATTAAACGGCACGAAAATAACTTTGTTCCTTGATACCAGATTGGTACCATAAATGGTTTAACTTTCTATAATTTTGAATTTCAGCATGCATTAAAAGACACATTAATATAGTGTACATTTCAAAATGATATGAACCGTCTGATATAATAACACAGAATATTGTCTTATAACTATTACCAATATTAAATAAATTAACCAACAAGAAAGAGAAATGAAGAATTTCTCTAATTCAACTTTTATAAATTCTATCATTTGTTTTATAAATACGAATCATCTAAATAAATAAAATGCTATTTCCATTTCACAATTCATTAAAAATATTCAATTCCAAGACTCTCGTTCGCACCAAAATCTTTCGTAACCCATAAGTGTCGCCTACGCTTTGTATATAACAAGTACACGCGTTAAAACGCGCAAAGATCACGGACCGGAAGGGCCGATAAGCAGGCCAAACATATGCACTCAGGGTTCGCTCTATCGGACTAGATCCGGCCAGATGGAATCGGCTCGAAAGGCAGGAGCGGTGTGCCGATCCTAATCCGATTACACGGCCCATTGAAGTCAGAAGTGCGATCTTTTAAGGGAGAAGGAGGAGGAGGAGAGACCCCCCCTAGATAACGCGCTTGTTAAACGCGTGGACACAGCGGTGAAAATCGATATTTTCCGCGACGGCCACGATACACCAACGGATGCCAACAACTCACCCCCCCTGTGCACGCTCGTATTCACCGACCGGTAGATAATCCGGCCAGGAACCTCGTTACCCTCGTATCGCGGAATTACCGTGGTCCTCGAATTTCCACCATGAATTCCACACACCCTGCGAGCCCTGTGTCTGGAATTCGCCAGAACTCGTACGCAATGCGCCGTGCTCGTGTCTGAATCTGCTGCATCTTTCGATTCCAATCTTTTGTTGGAGGAAACAAGCGTTTTTCAAGAGAATGCGTTTGTCGAATTTTTAGGATGAGAGGAGAGGGTATGATCGAATTACTTCAGTTTTTATAGTTAATAGTAATTTTTTAACTACCCTTAACTTGGTTTTTGGATACTGGACTGTGAATTATGGTAAATTTCGATTTAAAATAGATTTCAAGCGTGCAGAATGTAATTACTTGCTGTATGAATTTTTTATATAGATGTTTTGTTGATATGAATTTTGGATTTTGCTTTTGTTTTTATTTGATTGATTTTAGTGAAGCTTCTAGATTTCTCTTATTTTTGATCATTTAAAATGATCTATGAATTTTCTTGTTGCGCGAATTTTCAATATAAATGTTTAATATACAAATACAATTTTTAAGTTAATTTAATCAAAACAAAATTATAATTTCGTCGAATTGATTTAGTTGGCAAACTTTGGAAATTCCTGACAAGAAACAGTTGGAAAATATATTTTCTATTATAATAAACTCAACCCTTGCTAAGACTGTTACTAAGATTCCAACAATGTGTTGAATCGTTGGGAGATTGTCTCACAGTTTAAAACACCGTTGTCCGAGCTAAGCTCTGAAATTTAGGAAGCTTCCAACAATTTGTCTCCATTACACTAACATGGAAATGTTAACTAATTATACACGAAAGATACAGCAAACAAATTTACCACTGTTTGCACAATTTCTCCGCTCTCAATCATGAAAATACTCTTTACTACTAATTTAAAATTTTTGTATCAACACTCCACCACAAGTATCAAGATGATGCAATAATTTTATTTATCGATCCATACATTCAAAATAAAAATCCAAATAAAATAACACCAGGAAAACATACTAAAACTCAAACTTGTCTTCATTAAACTCATCTTCATTTCCAAATAAATCATCCAAATCAAACAAAAAGTATATATATATATATCAATTCCAAAGACAAACTCGTACCATTCCAATACCAAAATCTCTCAAACCGTTGAATATAAATCGTTTAATCTCGCTACCTTTCGATTCCTTCCTGACTGCCAATCGACTTTATTAAGACAACTCCATCCGTATCCGACTATGATCGAATCTCCCTTAAACGATTCTCCACGAGGATCGAAAAGAGATGGACAAATATAGACAGAGGAGGAGGGCAAATAAGTTTGTCGAGTATCCCGAGCCGACCCGTTCGATATCTGTCGATCGGTCGCGGATGGAAGAACACGGGCCAGGGGTGCACTTAAATAAAGGGCAGCCCCATCGCTCGTGGACGTCTAAATAGATGGGCAATGGGTTCTTGAATTATGAGCGAGCGTACACAACCCGGGCCCGGTGTAATGTAATTATTGCTCTCCGAGTGTATTGGCTCCATTTCTGTATTAAAATCGGCCGCCTCTATGCACCAGTTCGATTAAATGGACTTTAATTCGCGTAAGAGGCGGACCGTGGAAAAGATCCCGCTGAGGGTGGCTCCGGTTTTCAACCGCTGCTCTATTTTTCCTTCCGTGTAAATTAGTTTGTAAATCATACGGCATGCCTCCCCTTTTCGCCTTCTAAATTATGTATATTCCAGGGGAAGTATCGACGTGCATTATAACAGTTTCTGACCCGAATTTTATTTGCTTCCCACTTCCTGGTACGAACTGTTCGGTTGGAATTTTATTAAAAAGTTTCGTTGATAGTAACTAGTTTTTATAGGGGTCAAACGATGCGATATTACGAATACGATTTGTACATGGAAGCGTATAAGTATGGGCTTTAATTTTTTAATTTTATTCGTAAAATAAGAAGAAATCCTTTTTTCAATTCTTGAATCAAATAAATAACAGATTCTTCTATCTTGATGTCCGTATACTTGTGGAAAAATTTCTTATAAATATCAATGGTATGTTAACCTCCAAATTATTATTTCTCATAGACAAAAATCAGTGTTTCCATGATCACAGAAGAATTCAACCCGGTTAAAAAAAATTAAACACACGACGACTATTTACTCGACAAATTTGGTATTTTACTCCTGACTGATCTACCCCATCCTCAGAATTCTCTCTGGGGGATTAGTTTCGTCATTACCAGAAGCTGCATTTACGTAGTAAATGCAGAGTCACAGAAACAACGATTCACTTAGTCCACTGTTCCAACACGTGTGCAAGTAAGTCAATGTATTCTCCAGTGGCTCGCCTCCACCAGAGAACAAGGATTCGTAAGGTCGAGTATACGTGGTAACAACGAGCGAGTAGGAAGCGAGAAAATCGTCGGTGATCCCCTTTACGGGAGACACGTCGACCAGCCAGAATCCCCTTCCAGGGGTAGGCGACAAAAAGCACCTCGTCTATTTTCCATGCCGTAGTCCGGCTCCGGGTTTCCTGGCAACCGACGTCCCGACAGGCTGGACCGATTCCAAGGACGACGATCTGGGTTAACGTCGCGAAATTGTGCCGGCCTCGCGTCTTCGAAACTCCCTCTCTCCCTCCCCTCCTCAGATGAGAATCAGCTTTAAAGCTTAGCAGCGAATCGATACCGCGATAGCGGGCAAGGATTTGCTCCTCGTCGACGATGGCTGACCCGTCGCAAGCTGCGTTCGGGACAAGATTATTGGCGATTTATAGCTCAACCTCTTCTTTTTTAGACATTGTTCGATAAACGAGCGTTGCCATGGGAGAAAGTTGGGAGGGATGCTTCGTGCGTTTTGTGTTAAAAACATGTTGTCGTTTAATTTACGATAATGGTATTCGATATTTTCTGTAGAATGAGAAATATTGTAAATTGTTGAATATGGGATGCTAAAAGAGCTTGATGATGTTGAAGGATTGTTTTTTCGTGATTTTTTGTCGTATTTTTGTAGGTTAAAATTGGAAAATGTTATGTAGATTTGTTATTTAGATTGTTCGATAAATTTTGGTTGAAAATAGGTGTAATGTATTTTTCTTCGTTGTAGGATGAGAAAGATTCTTATGAAGCTATTATGTATCGATAATAATAACAATCAATTGATCAAAATTTCTTTCTGTTTTAGCTGATAATTTTAATATCACGTAACTTATGTACAAGTCATTTAGAAATAAAGCTTAAGCGAAATTTTTCTTTATTAACTTTAAAGAGTTAATAAATTCGATTTAGTGATTTAATAGGAAAAATTTTTGAGAAATGAAAATGGACATTACTTTCGGATAAATTTTTGGATAGATCACACACTCGACATGGACGGATATTTCGTCTTCTTGAAAAAATCGAGATAATACTGGATCAAACTCTCGAATATAAATCCTCAGCTATTATAATCCGACTGGTTTAAAGGCGAAAAATAAATCATACGCGTGGTAAGATCTTTCTTTGCTGAATTCCTAGCCCTGAACATACATTTCTCAATACATTTTTCATTTCGTTCGTGGTATGAATCATACAAAACCTTCTTTCCTTCATACTAGCTATTAGATCGAAGATTATTTATTAAACGTCAAACGTAATTGGTCGTCGATATTTCTCGAGATCCACTATTTATCACCGAAACTTAAGAGTGATACAATTTTCTATTCTACGATTACAATATTTTTTTACACCTCAAACCCTCTACACTTTTCTTGATATTTCAAATTTTTATTCTTAATTTTTCCTGTTCTAACTTTTCTCAGAAAGTTTTGAATAAAATTTCCAAAACCAAAAGGATCGATTTCATTCTTCAAAATATATAAAATACACAACTATTTATCTATCGTATAGATAAAGCAACGTTATTTATCAATCCATCTAACGTTCGATTAGTTTTCTTTCTCACGTGTAAACTTCATCGCATCACAAATAAATTAGCATCGAATGATGAAGCGACGATTCTGTGAACCGAACGAATTGTACATATGTGTCATCGAGGCGAAACAGCGATAACGTTGATATCGCGATTTAATTTGTTGACAAAGCGTCATGCGATCGCGATACATTGGTGTGCTTACATGTCATCGGTGCCAGAGATTTCACCGATGAATTATAGTTCAATTTCGGCGTATGGTATCTTTGTCTGTCGTTATCGCGTTGCTAATTAGAACGTTAAGCGACGATGCGACGTTCCTAAATGCCACCAACATTATCGTTGCAGTCTTAATGAAACTATCGCGTCGCCAATTATACCTACGAATTGTTCTCAGCCGCGATATGTTAATTGGTTACGTGTGTCGATGAAATGTCGCTTTTATTGCATACGGTATAAACAAGATGTTTACAGTTTGTAGTAAATATTGTACACGAATTGTAGTTGGAGTTATTTAATTAAATATTTTAAATTTAGAATAATAATACGTGTGCGCAATTGTTTTTATCAAAAAATAAAATATATATATAAAAAAAAAATGTAAAATCACTATGTAAGAAGACAAATGAGTATGCTTTTCTTTTTGAGGAATTTTTTTTTTTTTTTTGTTAAAGATTTGAATTGATCACACGAAAATTTGATCGATATAAATTCGAAATAGATAGGAATATCTATGAATTTTTTAATTTAATTTCTACAATAATTTGAAATCACTGTTTAAAAATCGATAATTTCAATTAAAATACAATAAATTAGAATTGGAATATAATTAATGTAATAAAAAAAGAATTTTAAATTATATATATATATATTTGGAAATAATCAATTATGGTTTGATCTTAATTATTTTTAGACAACGTAACGAAATGAACGACCATAGAGAAATGGATCGAATAACGAACGGAAATCTATTCAAAGCATACGTTGGAACGACAATCAGAATGGTCGAACAATCGATTTAACACAATACAATTATAACTCTAATTCAAACGTAATGAACACTATCAGTAATTGCTATGAATTATTAGTCTATATTGTCGGACTAATATATTATTCAGTTGTATGAATGCCTGGTTGTCGTGCACAGCTTGTTCGAACCTCGTAAAAGCTATAAACGACGATTGTTTGGTTAAACTCCCATTTGATATACAAATAACTTTCTGAAAGATTATTTACAACAATAAAAGTAAAAAGATTTTTTTACTTTATCAGAAATATCGACACGTTCTTTTCTCTGAAATTAACAAGATCTCAAAAAGGAATCAGAAAATCATATACTGCTTAAAAATATCATACAAATTTCTACCTTTAACTTTCTTTAAAGAGTTAAGAGAGTCTCGAAAAAAAAAGTCAAAAAATTGTGTAATATTTCAACACATTGCACAATTATCAGCTAGACAACCGTGTAGCAGTTAAAGATATTTTTATTACGAATTAAACACAGATGAATATCCCCCAATCTCCTTCGAACTCACGTCCAATCGTAAAATAAGCTATAAAAATGTGAACAAGCCCTCCAATACATAACCCTCCCCAATTTACTGAAACACCATATTCTACTATTTCCTTTACCCACACGTTTACACGTACCCATATAGAATCGAGTTAATCACTGAGCACGATCAATTTCGTTTGCGAAATGTCGAAATGAACGAGAAGCAATCGTGACAGAAGGCGTATCATCAGCTTCGTCTTTGTATCACGGTTCATTCTATGGAACGTGTTGCATCGTACACACCATTAGCCATCGTGTATTATTATTACACTTCGTGATGCATTTATAGATAGTGATGGAATCAAATTCAATATGCACTATTAATCCAAATCGAATCCAATATAAAAGATTCATTTCGTAGGATTCGAAGATTAAGAATATTTCCTTTTTGCATTGAATCATTTGGAATAATTTGAAATTATTGTGAATTATAGTACTTGATAATTTTTGATGTAAATATTTTTTTATGTGAAAAAAAATTGAAAATGTCGATAAACGATTTAAATTTTATTATTACAAATATATTATTGATTTTATGCAATAAAAATGAATCCAGAAATACTTTCTCTTGCATTCAGTAGAAAACAGCACGTCTGAGTAACAAAATAACAATAAATCGACAATAACAATTACTAATTATTGTATAAAT
Organism: Apis florea; assembly: GCF_048593485.1. Lineage (NCBI taxonomy): Eukaryota > Metazoa > Arthropoda > Insecta > Hymenoptera > Apidae > Apis > Apis florea. Next base: position 115,670 of record NW_028256877.1, read on the forward strand.
ATACAATTTTTTCCATTAAATGTATTCGTGTTCTTTTCATGTTTAGCCAATACAATAATTTTATATGCAATTTCTTTAATTCCTTTAAGATTCTTACAGATAGATCTACCTTCCTTTTGCTGTAATTATTTTCAAGATAATCGCATTTTTATGATTACATTATAGAATTTGTATATAATATATTCATTTCATCATTATATTTATAATATATAATATATCAGCATAACGTGACAATTCACGACAAGTCAATATGACTGTGCGTAGTTGGGCAACCAGAAGGGGTCGCGTTTCATCAAATGGAATTATGCCACTTTCTGTTTGCGGAAGGATAAATTTGATAGATGCAAGGTACGAGTATCGATTACGAAGAGATCATGCTTATTACGAGTATTTCGACATTTCGAAATGAAATCGTTCGATCAATCTGAAACAACCCTTGATTGATATCCTTTGTCCAATGTTTCGTTTCTCTTGTACTCGAAATCTCGTAAAAATTATTTTTCTTTCTCTCTTCTTTTTTTTTTTTTTTTAAATATTCATTTATATTAAGTTAGCTTAGCATCAGATCGTAACGTCGAGAGCATAAAAGTGGATGTTAAAAAATTAACCAATAATTTGATTTCACGGATTTTTGAAGTATTTCAAAATGAAGTTGATCGGTGTAGTGGCCTCCATTTCGACCGATTTACCTCCTACGTTTGTTTTATTCACTTTTGAAAAATAATTTGACGACGTGTTTGGTTTTGTAATTATTTGCCACGTGTAGATAAAGCTATCAATTGCACGCAGAAAATATCTGTTTTATAATGGAGGAATGATGAATCATTTTACATTTTAAATTGCAATTTTTAAATAAAATATTAACGATATCCCGTTCGATGCATTTATATCAATCCTGTAGAAGATACGTGAGAAGAAAATTGAATGATATTATTTCGAAATATATTATTTTCAAAATAAATTACAATCTCAATATTTAACAATAAATTGATCCAATTATATTTAATGCAACGAAATTCTGCTTCTGATTGCTATTATAGAATAGTATTTCAGTCACAGAATAGAATAATATTTCTCTGATATTTGATCTGTGCCAAAGATACTGATTTTAAAACTAATCAATATTTCTATTTATCCAACTACGCGAAATAAATAAATAATTCAGAGTATGAACTAAAATAGTTATTAAAATAAGTTATTAAATTAAGTATAGAATAAGAAATCAGCTCAAATTATTCACATGTGTGACATATGTATACATATGTATTATACATAATTGTATATAACTTGAGAATTCTACACAGTAATACTTGTATTATTTGTGAAAGTCTTGAAACTTTGCAGACAATGTTCCTAAGTAAGTCTGGATGAATGTTTATCAATAACTTCACTACTTGACGTGGACAAAATGCTTTCATTTCTTTTTCTTTCCTCCTTTTACATCCATAACAGAAAATAAGTAGAATAAGCAGTATATTACATCACTTTACAATTTCACTTTACAAATTAGCCATTGCTTTTATTTTTAATTATCACTTCCTAAAATTATCTTTATATAATAAATAAAACCTTTTATTCCTCTCATCTCTTTATTCATTGAAACAAAATTATTATAGTCTCTGTTTTAGAAATTGCCTAATTTCAATTTTAATCAGTTACAAAACACTATTACAAATATATAATTAACATATAAGAAACAAATTTATTTTTCACTCGCATCCGGTCAATGATCAACCACTCACCCATACTTTCAAACTTACTTAGAAATCATCGCACAACACCCACAAACAACCCACCCAGTCCAATTTATTCAAATCACGGACTTGCAAAGAACCTAAATTCCAAATAGCGCACAGAAAAACCTGGATCGAACTAACCGGAAATTAACGTACAATGTTATCACCGTCAATTTTCCTCTGGAACCAGTTATTCGTGTCAGCGTGCACCGTCACGTTGCACCATTCCAGTTCTGGTCACGGCTTCCAGGGTAGCAATGCCTATTTTCGCGAGCCGGATTTCCACATTCGCGCCAATTAATAGACTAATTCTCCAAGCGTGTCGTAACGCGACGTGATACTCGTTTCGTTCGGGAAGCAAAAGGACGTTAAAAGTCTCGTAATAAAAGGCGGCACACGGCAATTAGCATTTAACGATGCGTTATTACAATTTAAGTATTCGTGGTAGAACAGGCGATTTCAGTTGGCGTGTTCCCCCCACGTTTATAGGTTTGAACATTCCACCACCAATGCTGAGCATTGTGGTCAGCATTAATTTGTCATTATTATTCGTTATTCAAACGGTATCGATCGCTGTCATTAACCGGAGGATCTATAGTTTGCTGAATCATCATTTGTTACGTGTCGAGAAAAAGAGAAGGAGACAGAAAGATATTTATTTTCGTTCGAATTTTGTTTTGAAAATTTATAATAAATAATTCTTCATTTATTAATCCAATATATTAAATATATTCTTTGTAACTTGTGTAATTCTCGACTCACGTATCAAACGATACTTTAATTTTCCTCTAATTGTAAGCTTCGTATTATTTTTAATTACACGTTATTGTGATAACGATGTAATAATAATGTAATTAAAGAACAAATTTAGCGATATATTACAATGCTCTATTTTCTGTTTCTAAATACGAGGCAAAAGCTACTCGATACACGTTTCCAAGCGACTTGTCGACAAGCGCTTTTACGCAAGATGGCGCATCAAGCGTTTTTGCGGATCTTGGTCGCGAAGAGTCAGAGACACGTGCTTCGACTGAAAAAGGAACGAAAGGGAATCTTTAGGGGGATGAGAAGTTGAAAGTTCCCTGTCGTGGGACTGGAACGTGTGGAACGGTATTATATTATTTACGACCTTTGTGGAATATGGGTTATCGATATTGCAAAGTGTTGATGCCGGATATTTTTAAGAGAGAATTATATTTGAGAGAGAAATCTTTGAGGTGTACTTTTTTAATTTTTGGAAAGAAATTGTAAATGGAAGATGAACCGAAAGGAAAAATGCAAATGCATTCGATTGCCAATTTGGCAAGCAACCGATGCGCATTTTTTAAATTCGTCTCTTGAGAATATTGGATAATTGGATTGAATAGAACGAAGAGAGTGGCAATGAATAAAATCGTAATTTTTTAAAAAAATTTGAAAAATATCAGTTTTCTGAATATCATTTTTCCAATTTGTATAATTTTTTTTAAATTCTCAGCACTCAGAAACTCTTTATTTAAAAATTCAATCTCATTATCGAATAAAATAACTATTGAAATATTATTGTCTCGTTTTTATCGTCTCTTCTCTAAAATCGTTTTTCAATATAACAAAATAAGTAAAAGTTAAAGTGTTCAGAACGAAAAAGTTGATTCCATTCAATAGGAGAATAATTTCATATCAATTTATAAATTCTCACTATATTCCGTTATATCCATTGAATTTGTATTCAAATAGAAGATTAAATTCCGCACGTTTATATTTCAAAATTCAAAAGCACGAACGATAATTTTGATAATACGGAAGATCGCGTGCTTAACACGTAGCAATATTTTCATATGATGTACAATTCATATATGCAGCATGTTGCGCTCTTATTACGCAATGAAGTCATTCGAGGAAGTGGCCCCCCCTTTTTCGAGTGGACGCTTAATATCGTCGCACGCGGCTTGTACATGCGCAGATTTGATCATTATCGCGCATTTCGTATGCTAATTGCACGCGAGATTTACTCGATGCAGAGGGATGAAGCCCCCTTTAAAAATTTAAACGACGACTGATATCACGGCAATATAATCTCAATTTTCATTCACGTGGATCGATGATCGTTTCATCCATTATTTTTTTAACAATCGAGAATTGAAAATTGTAAAATACTGTTGCTATCTTTAATCACAACGATATTTAATCGCATAAAATATAAAATAAATTTCTATTCGATGGAAAGAGATAGAAGGATATATTTATTTTATCTAAATAAATTTCAATTCGCACATAAATAATAAAATATTATACGTTTTTTAATACCTCTACTATTTTAATACAATGTTTATCGATATTACTTTTTAATATTCTATATTTTAAAGATTTAAATTTATAAAAATATACTTTATTATTTATGAAACTTTACTTGTTGCATTATCAAATTTTATCGGTGTATTATTACGAGCCCAAGTAGCAAAAATTTCAAATCTTCCACAAAATTATTAAATTATTATTTTTATCCACCTTCTAGATTAATGTTTTTCACACTACGTATTATCTGCACCAGATCTAAGAACAGAAGAAACGCGATGAAAAGCTAAGATGAGATCTCGCCTTGAGAAGCGTGCACTTCGACCACCCTTGTCACCGTCAGTACACATGAATCGTGACGTAAAACTGAAGGCGGCGCGTTTTTCGTGTCTAATTTACAGCCTGTCAAAGCTACGTGTCACCCTATCACTCAGCCACTCATATCGCGGAAAATATGCATAATTCATAGACTCCAATGCCGTATATAATATTTCGTCGAGGTCGGCGAACGCTGATCGACCACTTGAAATTTCACCTCAGCCTAAATATCGATTTTTTGATAAAAATTATGATGGACCATATGTATGAATTGTATGTACGTCTCATGAATGTTCAAATATTTTGAATTATTTCACTTGACAATCGAGAAGAAATTAATAATAATACGGACGTGCATTTGGAAATTATGGAAAATGTTCATCCCTTTTCTGATCTTCTGGATCAGAAATCTAAACAATAAAAGAATTTGAAAGAAAGAATCTCTCGTCTAGGAACCTATGATAAGATTCTACATAAACTCTAATTTTTCACGAAGTTGAAAAATATTTGATAGTATGAAAAAATCATGAAATTACATGTTGATGTTCTTCATTATTTTAGCATACTTATTTTCATTACTGTATATGTGTAATGTATAGAATTTTTATATCAAATATTTAATCAATTTCGAATTATTAATTTTCAGAGTCTAAACAACTTTCTCTTCTAAGATCCCAATTAATAAATATTTTAATAATAATAAAAGAAACAATTTGCAACTTTTTAAACAAATTATACAATACCACATATACAATACGAATTATTCGAGACATTCCATAAACTGATTCTCTGCTCTTTTCATTGTTTAAACGGACACGTATCGACCGATTGAATTCTGTCGATAAATGCAATATTACATTAACGTGAAGCAAAACTGGCCACGTAACAAAATACAAATGAACAAATATCGACCTCACTGTTAGCAAATAGTTCTCTCTTTTTTTTTTTTTTTTTTTTAGTTTTTTCCTTCTTTTTTTATCAACATACCAGAGAACGTGGATACACGATGCAAATATCAAGTAGTTTCGCGAACAATGTTACGAATGATCCTTGTGTTTTTCGAAATTTATCCAGTTATGGTTCCTTCACCACGATAAATTTCGATGAAAATTGATACTTGAATAATTGGCAACACAAATGTATATAGCAAAATTTAATAAAAATTTAAAATCATTTAAAAAATTTAAGAAAAAATTGTATTGGATAATACAATTGATTATATTAAAATCATTTGATACGATAGAATAATTTATTTATCAACAACGATTCTATTAAGGTCGCTTAATTATCACAAAAGCATTTAACAAAACATTTCAGCTCGACATAATCTCTAATCCATCTTTAACGATCAAAAACACGTAATCACGCATGCAACAAAGAACACGCCCTTAAAAACGTACGTATCCAAGCGTATTAACGTAAGACGAGTAATTCAACCCCTTTGCATACGCCCTAGCCGCTTTTTACGATTCCACATACGAAACCCGCCCCCTCTTGCAAAACTTGACATCGTATAAAGAGAATAGCAGGCTGGACGACAGTCAAGCACGACGACTCGACGTCGCGGTTATTACACCGAGGGTCAACGAGTTTCCCGGCGTCATCCCCGTGAAATCCACGGGGAAATGCGCCAACAGCAGGCTGCACACCGTTCGATACGCGGCCACCCTCCCCCATGGTGCCCCTTCGACGCAACCTTTCCCTGTTATCCTTCCCTTCGTTTCCTCTTCCGCATTATCCTTCCGTCACTTTCGTCTTCGCGTAAATAATGTGTCACGCCTCTCGTGCAACCCTTTGTTGGAGTTATTGAGTAAGGAATGGACGATGATTGTATTCAAAACGATACATTTACGGCGGAACTTTGTTTACACCAAGTTTAATAAAACGATATATAGTTTGTATTTGGAATTCTTGTTATTTGAATTATTATATATCGAGTTTCGATCCGCTTATACGATTGGAAGTCTTTATACGAATGAAAAATTAATTTGTGAAGTATAAGTATTAGGTAGTTATTATTCTTAAATTTGCAATATTTGATACTATTATGGATTTTGGAAAAAATCTCATATAATTATATGAATTTAAAATCATAATGGGTGAAGAAAATTTTAGTATGTTTGTATCCCTCTCCCAAAAAATAATAAATGAAGTTCCATTGTGCATTTAGCTTAGGAAAAACAAATCTTGTAATTGCATGGATTTAGAAATTAAGTTTGGACGACTTTGTCGAAACGTCAATGTAATTTGAAAAGTAGGGTATATCCTCCATGATGAGATGGACCATGTAATTACCGTATAACTTCTATTAACTTCTGAAATATCTAATTGAAATTACAATTGGAGAATAGAGAATCATAGTAGAACAAATCCAATTACTTATTATAATTTCATTATTTTAAACTTTAATCGTTTAATATAATTTATTTCAATATATTATTTCGAATGAAATTCTTTCCTTTTAAAAAAATTAACAATTTATAAATTTGAATTTCTCAAAATATTTCGTACATATAATTATAATTTGTTAATTTCCTAATATTATATCAGTTGATAAATTGAAAAGTTAGAGGAAAATCGAATATTCCAATGTTAATGAAAAATAAATCGATACTTTTCAAACCACCAATGATCACCAAAATTGCACGTGCAAAAAATGAAAAAAACTTTTGGAACAACCTAATACTTATTGTCAGAGTACTCGACGATTCAACTGGTAAGCGATTTACTTATCCAACAATTTTTCCCTCCTCGTTGACGACGAGACGTGAATCGAGCCTGCGTTCGTTCGCCTTTAAAAAGCTCCGCGGTAATCGTGGCTGACCTACCTACTGGGAAACTTACCCTCTGCTATGCTCGATGTTGAATTTTTAATCGCGTGTCGGCCGTGTAATCGCGCTACCTCCTATGAATATGTTAAGCTGGATAAGAGGTTGAACGAAAGCTACGTGGATTTAATTAACATTGGTTGACGGATGAAGGGATTGAGTCGTGAAGTGGTGATTAGGGTGTGCTGCAATAGGAGATTTTCTTGGATTTCGGTTTCTTGGAAGAGAGATTATCGTTTAAATCGAGATTCTTTGTAGCGAATGGATGTTTCTTGAGGAATGGATCGTGGTGGATGTTGATCGATTAATAATTGTCATGAAATAGAAATATTGGTATTGCAATACGATGTGATTATTATGTTTTATGTTGCAATTTATTATTTCTTATTATTTTTTTCTCGAACAAATTGTCTCGTATGTGCATGTTATAATTTTATGTATGAATATTTTTAAAAAGTCAATTCTTGGCAATCGTTTTTCGTTCTAAAAAACTGTTATGCTTCTATAACATGGAGAGAAACTTGCCAAAATGTATTTTATCCTCCAATATCACTCGATATTCATCATCTATTTGTTCAAACTGCAATGCGTATCATAACATTTAGAATGGAAATTTATGTACGATATTCTTGATTCAATGTACATTTCAAATATATCTTTTTTTTTTTTTTTTTTTTTTTGATTTCTAACAAATAATACAAAAATTCTCTCAAAATATATTTTAATGTTTTATCACATCTATATATAAAAATATTATGTATAAATATAATAAAAAAAATATCATGGAAAAAATTTAATATGATTTTTTTAATGTTTTCATCGTGATTATTTATCACCAGTTTATAATGCAAACATTTTCTTCTACATATCGATTGTCTCATCCATTTCACAACAATAAATAAATAGATAAATTAGTAACAATGTTAAATAGGATAGAATATTCATTCTCGTATCATTTCCATTATTGCACCTTGCACTAGCAAAGCATCATTTAATTAATTTCACTAACGATAAATATTTTAAGATTAATAACGAAATATCACATTTCGTGGGAAACCAGATCTACTAATTAATATCTCGCAACACGAGATATTAATATACCAGTAATATTTCCTCTCCTATGAGATATTTTACTAGAAAGAAATCAAATACACCACATTGAACAATAAAAGCTAACTATAAAAAAAAAAAGAAATATACCTATTTGAATAATCGTTTCAAGTTTAAAAATATTCAATTTATTTATTGACTACCACTTTATTTTATCAAAATAATTATTTCGAAACTATTAAAAGACTATAGGTATTTTTATTCAGAATCATTATTTCTTATTTTCATTATATATAACTTCAATTATAATTATATTATTGTTATAATACTATTCAAATATACTATTTGATTAACACTGAAAAATCTCAGAAACAGAAGGTAAAAATATATATATATATATATATTCAATATTACTTATCTCGAAAAATGAAGAATAGAAAATTTGCCAGATTTCTATTCCCAAAGATATTATTATCATTGCTCTCGTTTCAACAAAGAAGATAAACATCGTATAACAAATGTACAAATTCACGAGACGAGATATATTCGTTTCATTTGATTCGTCGAATAGGAAACGTTTATCCCGATTCACGTGGTACATCGCGGGACTTCAATGGAAATTATACTTTATAATGGATACTAAACGAGGGAGGCATTCGGTACGCTTTGCCGGAAGATAAACGATTCAAGAAGAAACGTAGGAAATATTTGGCCACCGTCCTTCCTACGGCCAGATTCAAGGGGGCACGAAAATTGAATAATGGAAGGGACGGGGTGAAGTTTCACCGGTGCTTTCAACCGAACGAATTTTTCAAGCCGTTTATTCGCGGCACCCCTTACCCCTACGATATTCCATCGGTATTGGTATAAGATGCCGTTTATCGATTGGAAATCGATAAGGGTTGACTTATTGAGAAATATTGTTAATGGACGGCGATAGGGTGATCTACGTGGCTATTGGGAATTTTTGTTTGACTTTCACTTATCGGATAAACCATTATCATTTATTTAATTTTTAATTAAAATTTCGCGTTTTATAAAGATTGTTGAATGTTGGATGATGAAATACAGTGTGAAAACTGAAATTAAACGTTTTGATATTCGATAAAAAAATTATTAATCGTCCAACGATGATTAGAATTTTGAAAAAAAATGATATTCTCGATAATGTGAATATTTTTTTAAAATATTCAAGAAGGTGTGAAAATAATAAATTCCAATATTTTCTAGAAAGTGAGAAAACATATATTTAATTTTCAAATTAAGTAAATAAATAAACAAATAAAAGAAGATTGGTTTGAAAATATAGGATACTATATTGAATTTTAAAAATGGAATTCTCCCATAATAAAAAAAAAATGGAAAAAATGATCTATCATGTTTTTTTCTCGTGCCAATATGAAAAAGTTAAAAATTACATTTATTTTTTATTCAAAATGTACAAAATCGATAAGAACGAAACGAGGTTGGACTTATTTCATTAAATACTTTGATATACCTAGTTCCATCTTCGAAAACTGTGCTCCGAGTAATCTTAAAGTTTCTGCAAAGCCATAGAATTCTGAAGTTCATACTGAAGCCACAACTTAGAACATGGCTTCGAGACAAACTTTTGTGCAAATATTGTAAATATAATTCTAATTAACGTATTTCCATTAAATATACAAGAAAATGAAATTCTAAATGATTAAATTTCGCTCAAATAAGGATATAAATATTTTTCAAAAGATGTTGCACAAAAATCTGATAAACCATCACGATACAACTAACAATATCTAATTACATATCTCCATTAAAACGAATGATTTCAATGTCAAAAGAATACCCACAGCCTAACAGCTAGCTAAAAGAATTAAATCAATTACTGTCGCAAGAACTTCTCGCCAATATCATCCACTAATCCAATCATCATCTCCACCAGATGATCGAATCTCGCTCCATCCAGATTCAGTCCATCGGAATCACGGCGCTGATCGTCTGACAGTTATTAAAATGGACTCCCCGGGACTCGCGTGATCGATCAGGAAGCGCGTGTCGGCCGGCCGGGACAACCGCAAAGGTGGAATAAAATTCATCGAGTCCCATGAGCCACGGACTACATCAAAGCCAATGAGAGGGTGCACAAGGCCGTCTAGTCGCGGAGGACACGAGGGTTGGCTCGACTAAATGTAGCGTATAATTTAGACAGCAGCTGCGCCGCGCGACAAATATAATTCGACGCATCAATCTGCGGGTTTAGGGTCGAACTTTGCCGCGGCAAAAAAAAAAAAAAAAAAAAAAGAAAATAAAAAAACGGTGTTACGAACTGTCAGACGTCGTGTCACGCGCCGGTGAAAATTTGTTCGGCGGAGGAGAGGAGGAGAGGGAATTCGAGAAGGGTTCGATAACGTTTCTCTTCGAAATCGAATCGCGGGAAGGGGGAAAAAAGGGTGTCCTATGGGTGCGTAAACGTTTTTTTTTTTTTTTTTTTACGTCCATGAGAATTAGCGAGTCGCGGGGTTGAAAAACGGTTCTCTGGATCCGTGGTGATAAATAAGAAATTAAATATCGGAGCCTGGGTGCTGCGAGAGGAATGTAATTTATAGAGAAAGTTTCGCTGCGAGGGAAAGTGCGAGTTAAAATCGTAACGCGAGGAAGGAGAGGGGAAAAAAAAAGAGAGAAATAGAAGTGACGAGGTTTCGGTAGGGAAAAAGTAAATCGAACTTTTGGAATAAATTCCGTTCGCGTCAGGCCATACGCCATGGTTAAAGCGTTCATTTGGATCGCGGTAAGAAAAGACTTTAGCGATCCTGTTGGAAACTTTGGACGTGTTTTTGAAACTCACGGTGAACGAAGTGGGTTTTTTTTAAGTTTTTTTCTTTTCTTTTCTTTTTTTTAACAAGACGAGTTAAGTGGTCGAGGATTGATTGAAATTTATAATGTGTATAAACGTTTTCCCGATTTTTTTATTCTTTTTTATTTTCAAAATGAAATGGCTCGCGAAGAAAAAGTTTGTTGTTGAAATATTTTCCGTTATTGAAAAACGGAATTTTTTTTTTTTTTCTGTCGAGTCACGTAGCTGATAGGTATTGTTTTCTGATACTAGCTCAAATTTCATGATCGTATAACTTGTTCGTGCACACTTAGCTCTACTAGTTGTAGTTACAAGTGAAATGGGATTTCGATTTTTCAAAAAAATATCGAATTTAAATTGAAAAACAAGTGTTTCATATATTATTGAAATATCGAATAGTATAACAACCAAATAAAATGATGAACGAGAATATGATTTTTTAAAGATTTCTTTAAGAATCGTATCTTTTGAATATTAAAACATTCGAAAACGAAATTGAACGAGGATATAATTATCCCAAGATTCGACAAAAGATTCAAGATCTCATCCTCTCGAGTTGTACGCGTAAATATTTGAAACGAATCGATCTGAAATAAGCATAAGTCTCATACACCTATGCATGCATACAAGTATTAACCACGAGAAAAAAAAAAAAAGAAGAAAAAGAAGGAAATGAAAAGAGTACGTCGACTCGTACGTTTGGTTCGTTATGGTAATAATTTTTCTTTCGTTGAAAGGAGGGTGCGAGTGTATACAAAACGCAGCTATGCGTCTGATATCGAGAACGTGACCAGCCTCGTCTTTCGAAGTCTAAACAACCGGCAAGAACCACTCACGCAGCACTCTACCATCGATCCCCCATGGCAAAACCGATGACGCCATCCGCCGAGTGTCGAGACTTCATTGCTTATCGTCCTTTCGATAAACTTTCCACCACGGCTCGAATAATGCACGAAGCTCCTCGACGCCTATCCCGTTTCAACCTGTGAGTTCAATAAAAGTCTGGAGGCCCCCCGTTTATGAAACGAACGATAGCGCTCCCGTTGTTTCTTGGAACACGAGAAGAATCGAGGACGCTGTGAAAATTGACCATTCATAGTGGCAGCGTATGGCAGCTAATAAATTATGGGTGTTTGAAGTCTAGTAGGCCTTTTGTTTGGGTTTTGATTAGTGTTGAAAGAAATATTGGTATAAGTAAAATTGAAAGAATGCTGCGTATTGTAACTATTGTAAAGTTTCGTTTGTCAATTAGTTAAGGTAATACAAATTATGATGTATGAATTTCATTAATAGAAAATGCGAAGATATTAAAAAAATATCGTTTTAGATAAATATCTAAATTGATTAAATTGATTTATTTCTAAATTCTTCTTTGTTACTTTTTATTTTAACGAAAATAATGAAAAGTCATTTAAGTTTAATGAAAAAGATTTAATAATTTCAACATAAAATCTCAATCTACGAATTTTCTATTTTTATTATCAAACTTCAAGTTCTTATAATTAAATTATTCATTGAATTAAGAAATATGAAAATCGTACTTCGATAAATTATAAAAATAACATAGAAAATTTATTGACAACCAATTTCTGAAATAAGTTAATGGAATCATGAAGACATTTTTCACTTTTCAAAATATTCGAATCCACTTCTATCTACGTCTTCAATTTTTACAAGTGGCGGAAACCGACATGCACTATCCCAACTAACCCTCGAGTACCTGTCGTGGACAGTGTCCACTTTGCGGTCAGTCAGTGGTCACCAGTGGTTAGCTTCTCTAAAATCATTCTTACCGACTATCTGACAATTTTCGGAATTCTCTTCCGGCTTTAAAAACTTGAAAAATCTGTAGACAATATCTGAGATAATTGGAAATAAATCTATCATCCTTGGAATGTCGCAATATTTTTTTAAATAATCTTTTGTGATAAAATTAAAATGTAAGAAAATTTCTAGGTTTATAGAAAGAGAAAACAAGGACGGAGAAGAATTTTATTTACTCTAATAAATGAGGAATTTCAACAACAAAAAATAGTAACGTATAGATATAAAAAAAATAATTCAAGAGAAAAGGTTAAAAATTGCCGTTTAAAAATATTAAGAAGATGTATTCAATAGTAAAAGAAAAATATAGAGAAGAAATTTTAGTAATAAAAGAAAAGTAATTTAACGATACAAGGAAAATGGAATTGTACAGATAAGAAAAATAATGCAGAGATATAAAAAAGAAAATATTCTATAATAAAAAGAGAATATAGAGGAAAGAAATTTTAGATAGATAGAAGAAGAAACCCAAACAAGGAAAATAAAAGAGGAGTTGAAGCAGAAGGAAAAAACAGAAAAGATATAAAAAGTGGGATTTACATATGTATATGCTGGAAGATATGCCATCATATAGTTGATTTATTAAAACATACATCTGTATAATTCAAATGAGAACAGAAAATTAATGAAAGATTAAAAAGTGACGGTAAAGAAATTCTTACATAATTCTTCCATAATGAAAATGCAGGTAACGTTCGTGAGATTTAAGATACAAGAATTAGTAATCGCAGGCAAAGAAATTTGCTGAACCTAGCTTAATAACAAAAGCAACAAAAATGTTTCCTGATTTTGCAAGGTGACTAGCGCGTTTTGCCCTAAACTAATCTATTTTCCAGCGAAGTAATCGTTTTTTATACGAAAGTTAATTAACAGAGAAATTTCTTCTTTCCTTTTTTTTTTTAGAAAGAAGAAAGAAGTTATAACATATAATATATAATGCTAGTATTAGACAACTAAAGGTAAACGAATCATTCTTGATTCAAATTTTTAATCGAAATTATATCAATGTTTTCTAGTAAATAAATGAAGGAACTATTACACATTTCAGAACAATATAACACGAAGAATGAATTAATCTATTGAGTTATTAAAACTTCTTATTTCCCATTTAAAACCTGTTATTTAAATTTTTAACACGCATGCAATAATTATAAAATCATAACTGTCGATTGCATTATGATATTTATAAAAAGATATGACGATATTATCTTTCAAATTTCGCGGAAGATTCAAAGATATATGGATCGTTATCTAATTAAATTGTTTGATGTTGACATCGAAAGACTTCGAGATCAGAGATAAATTAACTCTACACAATAATTATCACTTGTGAAATACATACATACCTTCGATTCTAAAAACAAATTCTCTACACACAATAATTATCAAAATAATTACTTTTGCGAATCTTTTCAATCCCCACTATCCAACGAAACTTATTTTACATCAAGCATCGATATCAGCGATATTTACGAGGATAACGGAAGAGGAATAATGATTCGTTTCCCTTCAAAGTTCCCGCGAGACCAGCGTGACAGATAGAAGTCGGTCGAACAAAGTAGGAAAACCGTTAGTACAAAATTAAGGGTCGTCCAGGGCTGTTCGATAAAAGGGAGACCCTACAGTCCCTCGAGACTTATATACTTGAGGAAGATCCTTCTTGGATAGCATACGAGCGTGTATCATCGACACGAGCCACATCTTGTCTACTGCAACCCCCCCGTTTCGCGTGTCTCCTCGCTCTTTTCTTCTATTTCTCATGTATATTCCATTCGCAGTTGCACGCACCCTATAAAAAGGAAAACACGACTCGTCGTCTATTATACGAGTTTCTCGTTCCGCAATAAAGAGCGCGTTACTCGTTATATACGCACGTTCTACGAATAGCCCAGTGTTCCCCTAAAAATTTCAATATAACCGGATAAAGGAAATTCTTTCGACGTTGTGCATATATTGGCTGTTTTTCGACGTTCTCGTGCAGAGTATGATTCGTCATACGAGAGCTTCTTCCTTCCCGAGTATTGCTATCTATTTATAGTTCGCTTTGTTATGCGATCTCCGACGCGCGGGATAAAAAATCTGCCTCTCATCCCGAGTGTGGATGAGAGACAGATTTTTTTAAACTCATTAACCTTTGCGATTATGAAAATTTTTCACAGCATTTTTGAATTTTAATAATTTTGGAAATCCAAATCAATCAGATGATCCAGTTGGATTCGAAAATTTGCAACGTTAAATAAAAAAGGCACTCGAGTATTATAACTTAAGAAGAAAAATACTGTAAAAACAATATTAATTATAGAAATTGTTATTTATATGGAATTTGTATTCAAGATTACTCTGTTTTATATAAATTCCAATACGGTCTAGAATGAAAAAATAAATAAAATATACAAATTTTACTATTTCACGCCAATCCCTGATTTCACTTAACTCGAACTCCATTTTTATCCCAAGAATTCATTTGATACGCGAGTTCAAGCAACCGAGACATGCGTGTTCGAATAAACGCCTCCACTTATCGCTTCGCAAGACCTCTGAAATTCCATTCAACGCGCAATTCTCCGAATCGATTTTCGACACATTTTCGATACACGCGTTCCATTTCAACGTTCATTGGTGAAATAAAAATGTTTTGTCGTTGTTGTATGTACAAAAATATGCACAAAAAGGACTTCGTGAATGCTTAATGCTCACAATTGACGTGACTTAATGCTTGAAATGCTTTTTGACATTTAAACTGATTCATTTGGTATTGAATATTGACGTGCAGGTAGCTTCAATTTTTATATATTCTTTTTCATTCGATGTGACAAGGTGTAAATAAATAGTAAATAGTATGTTTTTTGTATATTTGTACAAGTAACGAGAAATCGTGGTGACAGATATATTTTGATGAAATTTTGCACGATTGTTTTAAAGGATTAAATATTTAAAGAACGAAATAAATATTATTTTACGATATTTTTTTGTCATTTATGATTTAAAAACATTTAAATAAAAGAAATAATTGATGTTTTGATTTTTCGCGAACAAGTATTTTATGGAAATCTCCTTTACATCTACGAATATTTATTTTTTTATGAAATCGCAAAAAAATCAAAAAAAATTTTTTTCATTTCATTATATTATTCATTTAATCAAAAATTTGAAAAAATTTATCAATAAAATAAATGATCCAAATTAGGATTAAAACAAGAAAATAACATATTACTAATAACATATATCTAATAATATATCTTATTAATTTCATCACTATTACATTCAATTATGTTTTTTCTTAAAATAAAAAAAAGAAAAAATAAAAAGATATTTCACCGGAGAATTTGTCCGCATAAGACAGAAGATTTACTTTTACTATTATTCTCGAAATCCCTAAGAGAGAACTTTTGCATTGGAATTCGATTCTATCTTCGATAATCTACTTCGTCACAGTTCAAACAGTCGTTTTCACAGTCTACTTTCTACTTTTACAATCGTTTGATCTAACTTCTTCTACCTTGATTCTACAAACTTTTAGCTCACGATTCCACCACCTCGTTGCGTAATGAAATAGAATTCTTATCCATTGGATTAACTTCGACAATCTCTTAATATCGATAATTTTAATATTTTAGTCTGACTATTCTACCTCTATAGTATTATTCCTAAAAAATATCATTTGGATAAATCTTCATTTTCAATCCTAAAAATTATCTTTTGAATAAAAAACGTAACTCGCGATTAATTCTTCAAATCTAAAAATTTCCCATACATCACAATTAATAAACAATATAATTTGCACTTAATTAATCACTTACTCATCCTCTATCTATCCACAAACTATCCACCAACATGGTGGATACAAACACAATAAAACTTCAAGCTTCTTATAACTTCTCTTAAAACTCAGAAATCTCAATCGTTTTAACCAATCAAAAATATCGCAATACCATTAACCATCCATCAAACAAACCGTTCAAACTTCGAAAGCAGAAAATCGGGCTGGACATTTCTACAGAGTATGATGTTTGGACAAACACTCGAAGGATCGATCTCTTGCTCTTGTTTTTCCCCCGTCGTGGAACTTTCAGTATCGCGCGGTCGATTCGCTTTCGCCGGAGTTTCTCCACGAGCAATTAGCCTCGTTAAGGAGGCGGGAAGGGCGAAGGAGGAAGCGGAATCCAAAGGAAGGGAACGATTGTTCCGGCTTTGTTCTCGAGAAAGGGAAAAAGGTGCCAGGGACAAGACGGCTGGTGCCAACACAGAGAAGCCACGCGGAGGGTACTCGCAATAAATAGCTTAATTTCCTTAATTAAAATCCCTCCAACCGGGGGTCCAGGGTCCGCGTTCGATCGCGCGCCAACAGGAATTATTCAGCGAGAGGCCTGTGTTTCCTGTCCCATTGGTGGCCGGTAAAATGCCGGGACAATAGCAATTCCACGATGGGAACAACGAGTTCTATGCTTTCAGCCTGTGATTATTGCACGAGTAAATTCTGACGCGCTTTTAGCGATGCAAGCGTGGCGATTCTGTTTAACTCGTAACGAGATTTGTCTTTTTTAGTATTCGGTACTATTTGTTTTAATGAGAGTTTTCGTTTCATTTTTTGATGTTTTTCTTCTTCTTGATAAGAGTATCTAATAAAAATATCATTTATGAAATCGCCAAATATTTATGAATGTTGTTCACTATTAATTTAATCTTCTTGTTCTTTTTTTTAACTGAAGCCTCGTGGATTTGATAATTAATTATATATGTATTTCAATAAGTAATTTTTATAAAAGAAAAATAAAAATTAGCTTTTTTAAGGAAGTTAAGAACAAAGTCAAATAAGAGAAATCTTTTGCAAAGATTCTTTTATTAATCAAATACTTAACGTATTACTAAAGAAACACTACTTTGAATAAACCAAATAGTTTTCATAAAAACCAAGCAATATATTTATTATTCAACTTTCCATCGTGGAAGTAATAATAACAATATATTGAGCTAATTAAACAAAGATATCAAGTAACTCCCTCTTTTTCTTTAGCAAAAAATTTTATCAATAATCAAATAACAACATCCTCTCCTCTCTCTGTTTCGCCAGAAAATTTTTCCAATTCCAAAGAAACAAATCAAACACAAAATCTCTGAAAAATAAATATTCCAATCGTCATATTGACGATCCCATTATTTTTCGTACTACTCACGTAGTACTTACCATTCGTCCTACTCGAAACACCCTTTTTCACGAGCAATTATGCGTTCGACGAAACGCACAATCGCGTGGCTAGGTTTGCAGAAGGGAGAACATGCGACGAACGAGAGATGAACGGGAAAAGGAAGCGACGAGACAACGAGGGCAGAGAGTGACAGAGACGTTGATGATTATTACAGAGTTAATGAGAGAGCAGTAATTGGTTGTGGCAAGCTGGCCACGCGGGTGACCAGCTACCGATCGTTCGCCACACGTTCACCCTGGTTTCAACCCTGGCCACTGATCGTCGCGTTGAATATTACAGAACCGAGGCGGGTGCGTAGGCGCACGTGTACAACCGTATACATCTATGTATCGCGGAGTAATTGTCGGAAAATACGCTGGTTTAGCGACACCTCGGGCAGGTCAGGGACGCGTGTCAGCCGGCGTTTATTAACGGAACTGGATCCTCGATTGCGTAACGGGTTTGCTTAATGGAATGTGGATGCAATCGTGGAAGAGAGAGAGAGAGAGAGAGAGGAAGGGATCGATCGATTTTGGATTTTAGGTCGCGTTTCGATTCGATGAGATCTTACGGTGAATTTAATTCTTGTTATGCGATTTGGATCGTTTTATCTCGATAGATTGTAGTATATAGTCGATCGTAATTTTATATTGTGTTTTATTTTTTTGTTGGTTTATTTAATTATTAATTTTTTTATTTTTATTTTTTTTTTAGAATAAATATATATATCGAATATATTTCTCCACGTGTACTTTTGCGCAAAAATTGGGAGCTGCGGTAGATATAGAAACGTTAGAGATATTACCCCGACCTCGATAAAGAATGATTTTCGTGAGATGGAATAGAGGTTGGGGTGGTTATAAAGATGAGAGGGAGATTTGGCCATGCGAGAAGAATCGTAAGAACAGAAAAATTTAGGGATGACGATGAATCGGATGATAGGGAAATTGTGAATGCCAGTTTTCCTATTCATAATTCACCCTTCGATGTTCACGCTTCATCGATGAATGCGACAGTTCATCCTGAGTCATAGTCAAGCTACGATATCTGAAAATCTCTATATACAACTATATTTTGAATATAATTTTCCACGACTTTCAAAACTTTCAATGTATTTTCCACAAAAAGAATATCCTTTATTAAAAATTACAAATCGATGCTAGGAAGAAAGGAAAAATTCTTCATCCCCCAAACATTTACATAGAGCGATATTGAAAACTAAAATTCAAAAAATCAATGACATCATAAAAGTTCTCCCTATAGTATAATTAAAATAGAAAATAAAGAAAAAAATACGTTAATTTCTCAAATCACTTTTCCTGGCCATTGACCAGGAACGAAATTTCCCTCTACGAGATATCATCGCGAACGACGAGCGAACAGCTCGCGTGTCGCTCCGGCTGATTGCATTAAAGCGTTGGGCCGCGTCCCCGAGCGTACGCGACGAAATTAAAATCTCTGACGCGTGTCGCAAGGCTATAACAGACTTTTCGTGTGATCCTCAATTAACCGGATTAATGAGGGAACGGTAATTGGCTGCGGTGAGAGCCAGCCATCCACTCGCTCTTCGGGCCTGGACCGCACCCTTACAAACTCGGACGTACATGTCCCGTGCGTATGACGAGCGACACCGCAATTATTAATTTATTATAGGCAATTATGCGACGTGCAAATCGTATTCTCGACACCTTTCGCTCGCATTGTGCTTAAAATCATATTTCCCTTTTTTTTTTGAATCGTTTGTAATTCTAATCATCCTCTTTAACTTTCAAATTTCATCTTGATTCGTTAAATCGCTTATTCGTGTTACGAATATGTAATATTAAACGTAAAAGCCTTTATTCTCGGAATTCTCTTGAGTAAGAGTTTCAAGTGCATCTAATTTAAAAAACTTTGTTTAATGTATTTTATTAAATTCTACGTCTTTGGCAAAGATGTAATATCGAATGATTCGAATGAATGATGCAACTCCAATTTACGATTTTATTATATGAAAGTTATTTATTATATGAAAGTTGTTTTTGTCTATTCTCCAAGTCCATTCTCTAAAAGAATGGCAAATTTTTTGAATAAAAATGCTAATAAAATGCTACTAAATTGTTTATATCAAATTTGAAGATATTTTTCAATATTAATTTAATGAATACAAAATAAGTTTTATTCGTGAAAATAATTTAATTAAAAAAAACGATAATTTCCTTGTAATAAAATAGAAATGTTTTATAATATGTATATGTTTCAGTTTACTTTTTTGATGCAATTTAAATTGATTTACGAAAGAAAGTTCCAGCTTTATCAATTAATTTATTTACGAATGTAATTTTGAGTTTTTTTTTTTTAATTAAAAACATTGATTACATTTACATACAAAACAATCTGGATTGTTATAATATTGGATTGTTGGTTTTAATACAACAAACGTACGGTAAATAATGCATTTCAATATTTCAAAATTTAAAAATAGATAATATAATTAAAAAAACAAAACAATATTTGAATATTTAATTATTGTTGCACATCTAATTGTTATGAAATTTTAATAACAATTTAATAATAGAGAAATTTCATTCATAATTTAATATCATTATTTATAAATAATTAAAATTTTACACAATTGAAATACCTGTATGTGAATGTAAAATTAAAAATCTTTCTAATATCTAATTTTTTATAAATTTAGAAATTTAGAAATAGAGCTCGTTAAAAATAGATTATCAAAAAATTGCACTAATTTTAAACGTGAAACATATCCTTTTTTACTTTCAATTTTTCTTGTCAACGAAGAATCTATGAATCCAATCTCTATCCATCATTTTTAAACGAATCATTCCACAATTATATCTTTGCGCTTTCGAGAAAATTTCAGATTATAAAGTGAGATTGATTTCGCAAAAAATTTTCCAGATGCGATTAAATCGTAACCTTTTCACTTTTATCGAGAAACTCATTCTTAAACACGTCACATTATAATTGGATTATTGCATTCTTAGAAGAATATTATAAAAAAATTCTATAAAAAAATTTAATTATTTAAATTTTCTCTTACGTATTTACGCGTATTTACTTTCACTTTCACTTCCTTCGATCAAAAAAGTCCACTACGAAGAATTTATTCACCACCCTGAGGCAATTTACTCTACGACTACATCTCCACCCAACATGAAGATTCTCCTTAAAAAGCCAATAAACTAGGATTGATAAAATACCACGCTGTTCACAACCATTAGTAAATTGCTTATCGTGCGTTTTAAATTTATTTCTTTCCTACTTTTTTCAATATACTTTAATAACCCGAAATTATGCATCCATTTTACACAAATGAAACGAATCTTATAGACGAAATACGATTATTTATATTTATTATATATTAAAAATTCAATCGAATATAGAAAATTTCTTCAACTCAAGAATGTATCGAAAGATAATTCAACAAACTTCATTCTACTTTAAGAAAATAAAATTATTTCAAAAATTATTTCGCTAATATCCTATCTAAAATTTCCCTCTTCCAAATACGCGTTTTATTTTACTTCAGACCCCTTCATAAGTAAAGAAATCCATCACTAAGAATCTATCCACCACTCCCGAGCAATTCCACCCCATCTCTCCAAGCCATCGAGAAAATTCTCCTTAAAAAGCCAGTAAACTAGGATTGATTCGCGACATTAGACCGATTTCACTCGCGCGGTATATGAAGCGCGACGTTAAGACGATAATAGAATTTTCATGTAATCCTTAGTAATTCCCTTGCGGTCTCGCAGGAACCCACGAGCAGGGGGACCCTTTGCAAACCCCCCCCCGGGACACATAAGCGAGAACCGGGCTGATGCCCCGTTTCCACCCCCTCCCACGTCGCGTTTAAATCCCCTCGAGGGTTAATTGCTCGGTGTTTTGACGCGCGAGTTATCCGCAAAGGGTTTTTGCGGCGAGCCACGGCCGCCGGCCTGGCCCGAACAATTTTGCGCACCGTTGTTTTGCAACGCGCAGCACCGCCACGTTACGGTCACCCGCTGGATATCCGCGCTGGATGAGCTTGTTCAGGTGCTCCTTTTCGCCTGGAACGTGGTTTCGAGAGCGAGGAAGTGGAAAAACCGAGGAAGAGTATATTTGCACGATGCTGTACATCTCTTTTTCTTCCCCCGCCCCCTGTTTTTTTTATTTTTAAGGGATGGATAGATGATTCAGGTAAAGAGGGTTGTATTTTTCGGACGAGATACTTTAGTTTACTTAGATGCATTTCGCGGAAATTTTCGCGAAATTTTTTGTTTTTTTTTTTTTTTTAAGAGAGATAATCGAGTGAAATTAGGAATATTTGTATTTTGTCGATTTTATTTTTAAACGTGACGGGGAATCAGTAGTATATTTTTATGTTTAAGAGAAGATGTCCGCTATATAATATTTTTTGATATTATAATCCTTTTCAAGGTACGGATATTTTTTATACAGGACTATATACTTTTATTATATTGATTTTATAGATGAGATCAAGATAAATCCCGGATTTAATATAACTTTTACGAAATTTTAAATAGAAAAAGATTCAAGAATGTTAAATATGCAAAACAACAATGATCTTATGAAATTACGATAATTTCACCAATAATAATATTACAACTGAACAACGAGGTTACAAAAATTCACGATCGAAATTAAACAAGTCCCCAGCGTGACATGCCAATTCTTTCATTATTTCTTCTTCCTACGTAAACACGATCTTCCGCGAAACGAAACCGAGCGAAATCTCTAAAATTTACTACATCCTGAAACTCGGGTACACGCAGAAGAGAAAAAATAAAAAACGGTCCAATAAATCTTGGCGAACATCGACAGTAACAAAAATATGCCAAGAATCGATCCGGAAACGACAAAGCGACCCAACCCAATGGCGAGCACGTGTGCTCCATCCGTCAGTTGCTGCGTTTCCCATCGCGAAAGCTGCTTTCCATTCTTTCATCCGGCACCATTGTCGAAAATCTAGTTTAATCTATTATGTCACCGAGCACGGACAACCGCTTCGGCGTTAATAGACGAGCGGCTCGCGATTGTAACGCGATTCGATGGTCGAATTATAGACTGGGCCAGCCGAGATTGACCGGACAACCGTAACACCCATCGACCAATTATTCCCCTGGATTATTGTTTCGCAACAGGCCGCGTAAGCGGCTTCCTCGATTACATACGCGCGTCACGCGTATCGATTCCATCCCTCGTGCATCATCGTCGAATTATTATTACGACGTTAGTATAGTGAGTGACGAGCGTTTTAGTCTATTTACAGTCTTCCCTGTGACGCGCGTTTCATCCCTCCATCCCGAGGACAGATAAATGCTATCCAATAATTTTGCTTGAAAAGCCACCCCTTCTTTGCTTGCTCTTTAAATAACTTGGAGGGAACAGAAGAGTGCTATAGGAGATTTTTACAAGTTCGATCACAAGTTGTTCGTGATAAGCCATTTAAAATAAAAGGGATAAATGTTGTTGATGATATTGTGTTTCTTCTAAGGCTGTAAATCCAATTTTGCGTCTTACTTTAAAGTTATCTATGATAGCAAAGATAAGATAAAATTCGTTTTAAAACAAGTTAAATTTACAACTCTTCTTGTTGAAACATCCTGTAACAGAATCATAAATTAAACCATATCTCGAAGAGTTGAAAATCTAGAAATTTAAAGTCGTATATCAAATTTTGTTGATATAGAACTTTTTCACATTATTCTTATCCAATTGAAAATAAATATCGGCCGATTATCCATCCATTCCTCTTACTACTACACATACCAATTACATGTGCAATCGAATGACGATATTTAAAAAACGAGCAATAATATCAATAATCAAAAAATTATCAGCCGACAATTATTTTCAATCAGATAATGACCAGTCGGAAGGAAAAGACTTTCTATTCGATTCACAAATATAAAAAAAAAAAAAAAGTAATAAAAATTGCAATTATACATTACCATCTCGATGAAATAACGCGCTCGTTCGTGCTGAAACTTACGCCACAATTTCCTCTTCCCCCTCCCCCTTTGGATTTAACTTCCAACATACGCATGTACGCGCGAAGAAAAAGGCTGAAGGATGGGTGGCGGCCTCGTATCACCTTTACGCTCACAGGATCGCGAGTTATTTATTTTTATGGGGTTTCTCTCTTTCCAGGGGCGCGAGCGCGCACGCAGCCTTCTTCCCCGAAAGTCCTCGAGGATTCGGAGCACCCCACGGGATGAACGAAAAGCAAGAGAGAGAGAGAGAGAGAGAGAGAAGAGTCGCCGTTTCCACGCGCCAGGAGACCCTCGCCAGAAGAGAAACCCTGTGCCCGGTTAATGGCGTTACGGGGTTGCCATGGCTACGAAACCCCATAGAAGCTGTGCCAACGACGGCACCGCGCCCGCTGGAAAGCCCATTTATTCTGGAAAAACATTATAAGAAGCGGAGAGGCACGAGGCATCGCCATCGCTACACGCTGCCACTTGCATCCCCCGATGTCTGTCCTTGCACATCCAGTCTTCGACCCTGGGTCACTTCCTTTCGACCATCATCCCCTTTATAGGGGATGATTCTTCGTCGTGTACTATCACCTTCTGCCCCCGTTTTTCCATGGCGATGATGGAGTAACCCTCCGTGTACGGTACAGATTGCCGGGTGAGAAAAGTGCCATGTGAAGTCGGAAATCACGCAAGATGGTGAATGCAAAAAGGGAGGGGATGTGGGAAGGCCTCTCTCTCTCTGGTCACCTAGCAGAGTGGAAGGATGGTGCTCGAAGGGATCGATTCGTAGGGTATGCGTGAATCAGATTGAAAAGATGTTGGTGTATTTATTTCACCGTGTCCTTTGAACGGAAGGGTGGCTTTTTGATTAGTGTCAAGTCGATAGACGCAGTTTGGACGGCTTGGGGTGAAAAATGATCAGGAGAAGCAAGTTTTACGGGTTTAACGTAACGGGGAATTTCCACGATGCCCTTTTCTTTCTTCCGGATGCTTTGAGATATTTTAAGGGTGACGATTAGATCGCGATTGAGGCTGAAACGTTAATTAATTGTTAAATTAATAACATTAAAATTGATAATTTATAACTTACCGTACCTCAATTTATACTTTACCAATTTTTTCTTCGTTCTCTTTTTATTATTCCAACTTTTAAAAATACAATAATTTGTGATTATTCGTATCACATATAAAAGTAAAAGTTTTATCAAAAGAGGGAAGCAAAGAAAAATGTAGCATTAGTTGGCTTTAGAAACGAGCGGTAGCGCATGATTATAGAACGAATACGTAAAATGAGAGCACAGAGGTTCATGAGGGCAGCGGCTGAACCTCATGACGGTCGTTGAAGCACGATATACCTTGACGAGCTACTATATATATTGCGTGAATGGTCGAGATATCGAGATCACCACGAATTTCATCGCGTATCGACCCGCTTATTTTTTATTGCGCTCGGCAATGGCGATCGTGATAAAGGCAAATGAGAGGCTGTATAGTGGTTGGTTCTTTTTATGAGACTCGGGTCTGCGGGTAATTAAAAGGATCGTGAAAAAAGTATATTACAGGAATAGGTAAAATATAATAGCTGGATTCGTAAAATTTGTCGTTTGGAATAAGTATAATTTTCCGTTTTCCCGTTAAATTTAGTGAAAAATCTTTTTCAAGATTGTGACAAATAATAGAAATGAATACTTTCTGATATTCGATTTAAGAAAGGATATAAAGGATTAAGAAATAAGGTTTCTACTTAAAAACTTATTTCTACAAAATTCGATAATGACACGAGCATAATCGAAAAAGCCTAATGTAAAAATATATACGAGTCAGTCGTTCGAGGGTAAATTCTATTTTATTACTTTTGTACGAGGATCACTTGGTATTGTTACTTGTTCCTTCTCAAATATACTTTCTCCACTAATCCAACATTGATTGATGGCAGTTCCATTCACGTGGAAACTTTGTAGAAGACTCTCAATTAATTAATCAATATCCCTTCTTGGCAAAAACATCAGAGAAATTTTCTTCTTCTTCGAATAACATCAAGTCTTACAATAAGTGAATTCTATTGTAATATTAGTAATGGTATTTTTATAAATCTTTCGTTCCTCCTTTCTTCCCATTCACGTCCCTTTCCTTATCGTATCGGAAAAATATCGAAGAATCGTAACATCAAAATGTTGACGCATAATCGGGTACCTTATCAACGAATTGAAATGATTCATTCGAAATGTTGTTTACGAAACACAGTCAGCAAAATTGCACACGAGATTGCAATCGAGCGTTATTCATAAGCAGTTAAACGGATCCAATTGCATTAATTTCGCATACATTTCACAAGCGTTATTTGGCTATCGGTCGAATGAAACGGAATATATTATTTGTATTTATTTAAGTAATTATCTTTAAAAAAAGAAGTAAAAAATATCGAATCCTATAAGTTTATTTTTCGTGTAAAGAAAATAGTAATCTCACATTAAAATACATAAAAAAAAAAGAAAAAAATAATATTTCAAGAAATTGCATCGTCTGAACGATTTGTAAAGTATTTTTCTAATATTATAGAATGATATCCTTATTGCCTTAAGAATAGAACAATATATAATAATGAACCAACCGCATAAACTCAGGTTCATTGCCCGTTCCTCGCGAAACTCATCAAATACCGCATAAGAATACATCCCTTTAACATCCCTTACAACGATATTCCATACCTTCACACCATCCCTCCTCGAATTCAACCGAGGACGACGCCCGCGCAATTTTGACCCCTTGTTTCTTAAAATCCCCACCACCCATTTTCCAGCAACCCGGTGGAAATTACACAGCAAGGATAACAATCCATACACTCTAAACCCCCCCCCCCCATCCAATTCCACGGTATACTCAAGCTTCCGAGCAATTATTTTCAAAAAACACTCCTCTCTGTTCGCCAGCCCGCCTATTGTTATTCCCTTAAATGGGAACAAGAGGAAGAAGAGCATCAGGCACGCCTAACCGTTTAATTTCGGGAAGCTGCGTGCGCTCGATCGAAGGAACATTTATTTCCAGACACAGAAGAGGGAGAATAAATCGATGGAACAATTACAAAAGTTTCGTACGAGACCCGAACTTTCGAATCACATTTGCCGATCTTTCGTTCAATAATCGGCCATCAAATTCCCCAGAATCGTTTGTAAACGAACTTCTCTATTCGAACGAGTTGTTGGTGAATTCGTTTATTCGTTGGGAATGATAGTTGTCGAGATATTTGATCTTGGATAAGGGGAATTTTCTTAATTGCGAGAAATCGAGCGGGGTTAATTTTAATTGGAATGACGAGAGATTGGGAAATTTGGAGGTGGAATTGTTTAAGGGATGAAAGAAGAGGATCGATATGGTATTTAATATGAGTTAATTGATGGCGATTTCTCTTAGAGAGGAAAAATTTTTTAATATTTTCCTGTTACAAACAAATTAATTATTAATTCTCATCATCTTCTCGTAATCTTATCCATATTTTTCACCAATTTTATCTTTAAACAACTCTCAAGCATCATTTCACAATTTTTTCATAAAAATCATGAAATAAATATTCCCATCGCGTTTCTACCAACAACTTTCCAAATCTCGCCCATCCAATTTCCATCGACATTCTGGAAAAATTTCGTGGAACAATCGCGAGAGTCCTACTTTCTTCGCGTGGAACATCGGAGCCAAGATTCACCCTCGCCGTTCTGCAACAGTTAAGTAGGTCGATGGGTGATAAATTCGATCCGTCTTCCATACGGAAACAACCCCCCGAAATTCCGGCGGTTATCTGGCTGTCCGCCTTTATCTTCGAGATAATCTCGTCGGCGCATAAATCGCGGGGCCCATTCTCGCCTAATGGGGCGGCCGGGAACGCAACACCCTAGGAAACAAATTAAATAGCTCTTCGCGTATACACACCCTATTCTTTCTCCCATTGCTCGCGTTCAACACTATTCTTCTTGGTCCTCACCCTATGACGCATCTTCGCTAAGGGAATAAACCGTAATTTCGAGGGAACAGTAATGTTGTTTTCTTGAAATAGTTTGTTTCAGTTTTCTTGTTAAACTGCGTTTTTATCGGTGAAAGAAACATTTGCATTTGTGTTTATTATAAAGCACGTATAATAATTTTGCCTAATATTATAATGTACAGATATAAAGAGTGTAAATATAAACGAGGAGAATGACACTTTATGGGAGGGATATCGAAATGCAAGTGGAATTTATGTGAGATTAAATTGTTGCATAATAAATGAAATTATTTAATTCGGGAAGAGGTTTAATTTGAAATTTAATTTCGAGTTTATTAATGTAATTTGCTTGTGAATAATAATTTTTGAATAATTTTTGAATTAAGAAGAGATATATATTTATAATTCAAACGAAATCAATAAGAATAGCTTGTTTGAAAGTAAAAATTTTTAATCGAAATAAAATAAAAGACATCAAAATGCAAAATGTTTCTGCAATTATATGGGGTAATTTCACTGAAATGTAATATTCACGCTATTTCAAAAAGGAAAAAGTGTCATCGAATTATCTAGATAGAGGCAAGAAGGGTAGACGATGGCTCGCGTCCGATTGAATTTTAAGCGGCTTGCGACAACGTTTCCGGGTCTGATAAACGAGTTTGACCCGGCCAATAAATTTCCTTCAAGCTGCAGGTGTAGTCGAACTACTACCAGGACGTCCTGGCAATTTGTGGACGAAACGTACGAGACCGAGTTTCTCTATCGTCGAAAGAAACTTATCTTGTACGTATTTTCAACCACTGGACTTGCTTGAATAATTCCTGATTGAATTATCTTCGCAGAATAAAAAGGAAACTCAAGAGAAACGAAAAGAAAATTTTTAGGTATGATTTTCAAAATAAATTGGATAGAAATTTACGAATTGTAATTCACGAATCACAGATGAATCTGGGTTAACTGCTATAATTGCAATTGTTTCCATCGATACGATTTGACAAATAATTATAAAATAATCATTTTGTCGATATATATATTCATATTTAAATCAAACGAACTATATTATAATAATCACATATAATATAATGTTATATTTTTATATCTATTTTTTAATTGGTAAATATCTTGGAGAAAATATTCTAATTTATTTAATTATTAAAAAAGAATATATCAAACAAACAAATTGCAGATGATTAATGAAAAATAACCTAAAGAATCTGCATTCCATGGTTAAAATTAAAAATTACAACGTTTGATATAAAATACTGTCTCGTACGCAAACAATAAATTGTTATTATTATTCATGCGTGTAAAGTCAACGGCAAAAGGAAAACCGATTTGAAGTCTTTATGGAACCCAATAACTCCCCAGGAGTGGGAAACTCGCTATTCGGGTTCAACGATCCGCGAAACTTCGTAGGACTAATCGCGTGGATAGCCGAGCCGCTTCTCGCTTTGATATCGAATCATCGTTACCACATGGAATGCAGAGATCCCTTCACCCTAAGAATGGAACTTGAAAAGCGAAAGGAGACCAACCGTAATCGCTACGAGATGTTATCGAAGAAGCCACCCTAACCGACTATCTCGCCTCACATACGCTCTATCCGTTGGATATATTGCTTCACTCGCCAATGAAAGTCAAAACTTTCCTATTTGAAGCTATCCGGACAACCCTCCATCTTGATTCAGATATGGGACAGAGTCATTCTGTTACACGAGAAACGCTCTATTAGCGATATTTAGATCGTATCGAGTTTAATGGAGGAATCAAAGTTTAGATGAAAATGTTAATGAAGAACTTTGAATATTGATTTTAGCGTGTTGAGTCAAAGTTTGTGTTTAAGTAATGTATGAGATGAGATCTAAATTCTTATTTAAATCAATGATGAGAATTTAAGTTTTTGGAATTCAAAGTCCTGAGATTTAAAATTTGTGTTTAGAACTTACCATTTTGGGTTCTAAAATTTATGTTTGGAAAAATCTTAAAACCTATGGTTTGTGGATGATTTATAATTTAATGGAATCTTGGAAGATTTATGTTTCGATAATGATAAGTATGATAAGTAAATAATAAAGTATTTTAAATTTGGTATTAATAAAATAGAGCTTCAAAATTTGAGAATCTCATTGTTACGAATTTCTACTAAATTCCATGACTCAGAATCTCTGAAGTCTAGAAGAATTAAACTACAAAGTAGTTTGTAATGAGTCTTATGACTTGGAACTAATTCGTAGTAGATGTTATAATATTTGGATGGTTTCTGCCGAGTCTCAGGAGCCTTGTGTTTGAGATCGCACAGCTTTCGAGAACTCTATTACGATACTTAAAATCTTGAGATTGTTCGAGGAAAGTTTTACTCTCTTGGGATGGGTTGGACATATCCTACAGTTGATATGATAGGAAATATACCATAGTTACACTGTTTCAGAGCTTTGGGATTAGTAGATATACGCTATGTTTCACAAATCCAAAAAGATCTCAAGGATTAACAATTTTATATTTTACGTGGAAAATATTTGACCGAATAAAGCTTATTCAATTTTCCAAGCTGAAATAATTATCGATAATAACGAACAAAATTTAGTTAATTATCGATTTTTAAGAATACTTCAGTCCCTTTAAAAAAATATGTATGCTTGTGATTTTAAATAGAGATGCATCGCGAAATTGAATCGACCAAGTTCGATTTCCCGATCTCTGGAATTAAATTTAATGAATAGCTCGACAGATTTTCCAGACTCTTGCTGAGCACAGAAAATATCATAGAAATTAATTAATTTCTTCTTGAAATTTAATACGATCTTTTGTATACTTTTATTAATCGTCCACGATATTGCTCGTAAATTATTATAATTTTAAGCTATTTACGAAGAAAAAGATATTCTTCTTCATATTGAAATAATAAAGTCTTAATAACGAACAGCATAAAGAAAATCCAGCGATATTACCCTTCAATAATTAAAACTCTCGTCTAAATTTATAATTAACTTTTCAATTTATACTTTCAATTGATCGCGAATTTATATATAATATATCACAATATCCCAAAATTTGATAATTAAGATTGATCCATAAAGAAATTCCTTAATCATTTCTCACAGGTTGGAAATCCACGAATCCGTATCTTTTAAATCAAATGAAATCCCAAAATACAATGTAATCAAATCCATTCTTCCATTCTGTATTTAATCCCTCGGGTAATATTATAATAAAAAATTAGGCCAAAGAGCGTCCCACGAAAGCTTACAAAGTTCCACATTCAGTGGCGCCATGCAGCCATATCGACGAAGAGAGAAATTCGATGAAAATCTCCGCTATTAAATCTCTCTTACATCATCTCCCGAGGGTCCCTTGGAAAATCAATAGAACTTGGCAGCGGCAATTCCTCCGGCGAGATCATTCAACCTCTTCCTTTACCACCAACCAAAGTGGAAAAACTGTCCAAGACTCGTTTTAACGTTCTTCTACTTTAAAGTCACCCAAACAAACTTTTCAGAATCAAAAAGTGGACGTCGAAGAGGGTGCAATTACTCTGGTGGACGATGCGAGCGATCGGTGTCGTAAATTCCTTAGACAAACACCTGTTTGATCGATGCGCGAAGAGTAGGACGCAAGGTAAACGAGGGAATGGTTCGATAGGCTCCTTGCTCGATAAGGTGTACAAAGTTAGCCGAGGATCAGCTGGCTTAACCTTCCATTAACGGGCTCGAACTCGACAAGCCGCGCTCGTTGAACCACGGATTAAACCGCGCCACCTTTCAACGCCACCCTCTCTTCCATTTCTCTTTCTCTCTCTCTTACTTTACAACCGTTCGCGCCACTACAAGAGGTGTATGTGTCCAAACGTCTCGAAATTTCGCTCCTGCAGTTGGATCAAACTTGAGACGGATAGTGCGTGTGAGAACTTTACAGATTATGGATGATACACTTGTCGAGTGTAGTTCAGGTTGAACGTAATTTTATCTTAAACGATGTATAACTTTGGATTTTGCATTATTTCAAGAAAATTCTTCCATTTATAAAAATTTATGAGAGCGATAAAATTAATCAGAGGTTTAGTATCATATCCATTATTTTTCAAGTCTACAAAATTTCATCCAAATTCGAAGAATTTTCAATCTTAGTCAGCTCCTCTTATTCCTTGCCGTGTCCACGATGTTCAATGACGCTCACCATCGAAAAGAACCGTGGAAAATCCTTTCGAACATCCTCGAGTTGGAAGGGTATCAATGGAGTCTTGTAATATGGGGTGTACCTCCCATGACAAGCACGGATACAAGAACGGAATTTTACGGGAAATCCGATTCCATGTTGTTCCATTTTACGAGGCCTCGACGTGACACGAGTGACGCAGAAGAGAGAGAGAGAGAGTCTTCCGGCCGTGGGATCTTTGTTCGTCTATTGAATAAACGTGACGCCTCGATGTTTGAATCTCGATTTGGTGTTTATTGAACGACGGAGTATCAGTTGTTACAATTTCGTTTTTGGATCGATTCAATAATTTTCAAATTGAATATTTTTATTTTTTTGAGAATTAACAACGGCAAATAAATATCTCGTTATTATGAATTATATGAATTGTACTCTTTTATACCTAGAATCCAACCTTTCCCCTTCGAAATTCGATTCTTATCACTACGTGCACCAGTGCATGCCTCCAAATTAACGAAATTACCTATCAAACGAGCTTTTGGAACACATCACCGAGTCATTCTCGCGAATCTTAGAAGAATAATAACAAATCAAACAGATGCAAATTGCACGGCAGTATCGGCGTGGATTACAAGGCAAGGAAGCTAAGGACGGATTACAGAGAATCCTAGAAAATAATTCGCACTCATTACTATGCTCCTCTGGGGGATCTTGTTCGAGTCTAATTCCACTGTCTAGACTCCTCCTCGAATCCGTTATTCCACGGAATTATTCACGAGGACGGAATACTTCTGGGTGGTAAGAAAAATGTGGCCGAAAGTTCGAGCTATTCGAACAGCTTGATTAAAATGAAATTAGCCGGTTTCCGAATGAATCGATCGCGGATATGGCAAGACCAATTATCTAATTATCCCCACCAAATCTATCCCCTTTCGTCCACGCTTCCTCCTCGTGGGGCTGATCTAATTATTGGTCCGCAAACTCGTGTCGAACGGAACAAACTCGTAACAACGCCTCACGGCTGTCGCCTTTGTACTTCCGTCCCCTGTAAAAACAAATGTGGCCAGTTAGTATGGTGTAGTAGGTGTATTCTTTTGGATCTTCAAGCATTCTGGATTTTATTCTAGGGAACGAACGTAATAGAAGAAGTTGAGAACTGTAGTTTCGTGTAGTTTGATAGAATATATCGCTACCAAATGGAAAGTTAGAGGAGAAATTGGTACTATAGTCTCTGTTTTCTGGTTCAATATTTTAAATATTATTGCTTTAATTAAATTAGTTAAATAAATTTAAAGATTTAATTTAAATTTGTTTAACATTTTCTTTTTGTCTAATAAAATATGTCTAACAACTATGCAAATTGGTAAATTGAATTGAGAGAGCTAGTTCTCAAAAGAAACAGTTTGCTCCTGTCTGGCGCCAGAATTTTCTTAACAATAACGTGTAAGATATTTATCTGATGTCTACCACTTATTCCATCCAGTTGATAAGATTGAACACGAGTCAGATATCAAAGGTTTTCTTAATAGGTGTCTTCTGCCTATTCTACTTTAAGCGATAAGCTTGGAGATGGGTCAGGCGCCAAGAGTTTCCTTATCTGCGTTCACGAAGCACAAGGATGAATGAAATCGACGAACTATAACACGAAATGTATTAGAACGAAACGAAGAGTTCAAAAAAGACGAACTATTCTTTAAGGCCGGAGAAAGTGCTATTAACCTAACTATTTTTTAAATAATACCTAATTTATGAATATTGTATCTCGCTTATTTTTAAAACTATACGAAAAATGTTTCGTAAATAATAATTGAATAGCTATCTCGAGTCATTTACAAGTACGAATAGAACGTTTTTATCAAGAGAAGAACAGAAATGTCGACGATGGAAGGGCGTGCTCGTGGGAAAACGAGTGATTAATGAAGTATTCCTTGGAACAGTAGGTGTCGATCCTCTTTCACACGGTTAAATCCCTGTGGGAGACTTCCGTTATCGCGGAAACAAAAAAGGAATCAATATCCACGGTGTTTCGCTATCGCAAAGCGACGAGAAACTACGGAAGGAAATTGATTTCTCGTTGCTTTGACCTGTTTCGCCGTGTCGCGCTGCTTTTAAATGGAGGTGGAAACTGTAGTTTCGTATATAGTGTTGAAGGTTGATTGGCGGTGTAATGTGTGGTGAGAAGATTCGAAGTTTTGGAACGTTTTTCTTTCTAATCGATAATTCGCGTGCGATTTCAGTGATACGAGTCAATGGTTTGGCGTACGAATTTAAAAGTGGACGAAGCATTACGTAGCACTATTAATTGTTAATGTGGAGAAAATGGTTCTATTCGATTTTTCGAGAAATATTTATAGAATTATTATTATTAACTTAGAAACGATAATGATCAATTATGAATATTATGCATAATATAAATTGTAATATTTCAATGTGAAAACAATTTAAAAATGTTAATTGAATTCTCAACGAAGAAAAGTAAATACACAACAATGAAATAATTTGAATAATAATAAGCAAGTTCAAAGGATTAAATTATTTTGAAATATTTTTAACATAAACTACCTGCAATTGACGTTAAGTATAAAAGGACTGCATGTATCAAGGTATTTAATTGAAATTTAATCCTTTAATCCTTAGTTGCAATTTAAGTTATACTTTATGTAAATAAATTCTTAATAAAACTTTAGGAAATTATTATTCGGATAACGTATATAAAAATATATATAACAATTTAAACTCCTATAATAATAATTTAAGAATATTCATTTAATCCCTTCAAACGTGCTCATAATTATAAAATAAACATTCATTATTCCCTGTTAATACTTTGTTATACATTAAAACAGGCAAGTATCTCTTATGTTGAAAATACGCGCAATATACATTAAGCTCGTTCACAAATATTTTTAGAAATTTCATACAAAACCCTTTCAACGTAACTACGCTTCACTAAACACTCATCTTATGCATTTTCACTCCCCTTTATATCGCGCAAATTTTCCATTATAAGACTTTCCTTCTATACATTAGTGTTTCAAAGCAGAAACAGCTTGAATCTACGCCCTTTTCTTTAACAAATACACGGAACAGCCATCGACCCCGGTTACCGCCAATTTCCTCCCCACGATATCGTCTCAAACGCATCCATCCAATATTCGATTAATAATCAGGCCAATATATGCTAATTAGCGGTATCGTTACACCAGCATCTTTCTCTGTAATACCGTTGAAAGCTAGTTCCACGCTGCTTCTCGTGAATCGAATTATCAGCCTGCCGTCTGTCGAATTAGCCTACGTATCAGCAGCAATGGAACAGTATGCATCGGGTATAACGTAATCAGGATGGAGAATCTCGAGTGTCGAAAGGATCGTAGATTCCTGTTGACAAGAGGAATTCGGGACATAACTACGCTCTCTACATGATACGTTGTTTCTTGCTTGACCTATGTTTCCGATCCATACTACTTAATTCTGGCCACGTATGGATGATTTATATCCTCGTGGAACAAAAAGTTTTAATATAGTATATTAAACATTATACGAATTGCAATCAATATGCGACACGAAAGTTTCGATTTACGTTCTATTACGTTCTGTTCCATGTTGTTTAAAAAATTTTGTAAAAAAATTTTCATTTACTATAATACTCAAGCGTTTATATAATACAATAGATTATATGTCATATAATTTTTATTTCGTGGTTGTTTCAAAGTTTATTCAGCTATAAAAAATTACAGTGTCCTTAAAAAATATAACCTACTCTTCTTTCTATTAACTGTACACAACCGAACAGATAATATCTTTCCAAATTAATAGATCTCATCTAGATATACTAAATTGATAAAAGAAAAAGTAAGTGGATTAATCGCGTAAACGTTTGCGACTGTCGATACTAATTCGATCTGCCGAAAATGTATATCCCAACAAACCTTTGTAAAATTAAACTGGAAATGGATGAAGTCGAGACGCGTGCACGGTCGATAGTTTTCGAGCGTGTTACCCCGCGAGGGTACACGTCGGTTTTGCGGCTGATTTTATGGCTGTCCCAGGGAACTTTACGAGCTGACCCCTGATCCTAAAACACACCGAATTACACCGTGGCCACGGTTTTCGTTCGATAACCCTCTTCCTTTCCACGTTTTCGTCCCGACCTTTCCGTGGAAACGGTCCTCGCGGAAAGAGACGAAAATTGAGAGCGGCTATCGATCCCCTCGACTCCTTTGGACGCGTACCAACAAAGAGAGCACGGGCTCAAATGTACCAACGACACGACGCCACCAGAATCTTAACGATTTTCATTCGGTCCAATCTCACCCCCGGAGAACTTCCACGATTCTCCACGCGGCGACCACGCTACTTTTCGCTCTCATTTTTCCTCCTATTCTCGGTGAAAATTGTTTTATGATCCTGTGATGATTTTCGCGTCGAATCTTTATTTATAAGAATCGGATTTTCGATATAGATTAGATTTATTTATAGGGAAGAATGATTATTCTTTTTTTAAACTGATACGTGCGCAGAGCGATATGTTCAAGATTATGACGGAAAATAAATTATGGGTAATCTGTTTACGTGCTTTTATGGATAATTTATTTTGCGTATCAAATGTAGGAAAAATTGTTTTTATTAAATTAAATTGTTTTCATTAAATGAAAATCACGAACAGGACACGTATTGAATACACCGCCATTTATTTTATTTTATTGACTTTTATGGAAATTCAAATAACTGAACAACATATCTTATTTTAAAATCGCGTAAATATTTTAAAAGCAACTCGAAAATTGCATCAAACTACATAAATATCGCATTAAAAGTCAATGCTCGTGTTCGTTTCATTCATTCTTGCTTTTCTAAAAATCTATTTCAAGGAAAATAATAAATATTTTACTAAATTTAACCGTCCATGTTATAAAATACGTGAAAATAAATCAACTTATCCTAAAAAATTAAAATCGATAACCTCACATCCATTTTAGAAGAATATCCATTTCAAGCAAAGTGACAAACGAAATATTTTAAAAATTACCCATTATAAAATATGAAAACTAAAAACAGTTAAATCCATTTACACCATGAAATTAAGATCGATTATCCAAACTCCTATTTCGAGATTAATTCTTCCTCTCTAAACTTATTTCAAACGAACGAAACATTTGACATTGATTAATTATCTAATTATACAAAATAACCCACAGTCTGTCGAATCAATATCCCATAAAATTAAAATCGACAATCCAAAATCGAACAAATTGACTGTTAACCATGCTTATCCAAACGTACTTATCCAACCAATAATTTCCAAATTTAATCCCTGGAAAACACATCTCCTAAATCAAACAACACAATGGCAATTCCTTTCGAGTCAACTCGCTTCCACGCGACGCTCTTAAACATTCCTCGAACGTTCGAACCTCGGCTAATGAATCTCAGTATCCCTTCTTGGCCCGAAGCGAGTCGATTGTCGACGAATCGGGCATCGCCACGAGGCTGCCAATCTCCGGGGATAATTTCTCGTTGCGGTGGCGGTGGAACGTGGAGACGGTGGATTAGACGTCGAAGAGGATCACCGGGAGAATAGGGTGTATCGCGAAACGAATCGGCCTCGAATTAGGCTACCTCCGCGTGAATTGATTCCGAACAAGGGATCCGGATATCCCCGTGTAATCCGACGACAGCTCACTTACCAACCGAGTTGCACACGTAGTATTCGCGACGCAATCTAATTACCCGCGGGAATATTTCATGCCAGACACGTTTCTCATAAGAAGAAGGGGAGGAACCGTGTCTGCTGATTACGCGCCACCGCCAACTTTTGGCAGAGGTTGCCGGAAGTTTAGAAGACTCCTGTTGCGACTCTATCTTTGTTCTTCGTTCTGGGACATCGTGTACGGCCTCAAACCGTAGACCATTAAAAAGTTATTATATAGAAATGCTGCATGTGTATTCTGTATAATCGTAGGTGGAATCAAGCGTCGTTGCTTGGAAATCTTGAAGACAGAGATACGTTGATAAGTGCAAAGAAATCAGTATGCGCAACAACGGTTTTGGATTTCGTTGCAAACTTCTCATCGATCGTTTTTTATAAATATCCAGTATATCTGTTTTAATTCTTAATAGTTTGATTGAATTTCTTTTTCGTGTCCTTTGTTGAAATAAGTAGATAAAAAAGTTCCAAAATAAAAGAATCGATGAAAGAATTCGTCGAAACGATTCGATCGAAAACTTTCTTAGCCGGGATAATCCTATAGTTTTCAATTAATTATGGATTTCATCCAGTTTCCAATAAAGTATCTCCCGATAAAAAACTATTCTTTAGCCATAGCCATCGCGATTTTCTTTTTTTTCTCACCACCGATACATGTTTGTATTATCAAGGAACAGCAGAGTCGATGCTCTCGGCTCATCGCAAAGTTAGAAATAACGTTATCCTCTCCGGAGGATCTAGCCGCGAGAGATCAAGAAAGTTTGATCGAATTTCTCGCGGGGAAACTGGAAAATGAGTTTCCGTGGTGGGTGACTATCGGTGAAAAAGTATAACTGAA
The DNA here is from genome assembly GCF_048593485.1 of Apis florea. Taxonomy (NCBI): domain Eukaryota; kingdom Metazoa; phylum Arthropoda; class Insecta; order Hymenoptera; family Apidae; genus Apis; species Apis florea. The sequence goes on from NW_028256877.1 coordinate 154,379, forward strand.
AATATCCCCTGGTTCCGATGGACCGCTCTGGGTCAGTTGTTAAGGCCAGAACGGCTGGTGAATGTATCCCGATACCGGATGAAAGGAAGCTTCGGCCGGGTAGCCACCGGGTATTGATCCCTTTTTACCAGAACGTCGAACGGTATAAGTCGTCTTTCGGGAAATTCTTTGAGGAAAAATAGTATCGAGATATACAGACCGATGACAAAGAGCCACGAGTTGAATTTATTCGAGATTTATCATGGCGAAGATTTCTCGATAAACGGTGGAATAACACGAAGAGATATCGGCGTTTGATTAATTTGTAAAGTAAATTTATTTGAGATATGTAAGTCGCGGAGAATATTTCATTTTTGATGAAAATAATGAGACACAGAACGATAATGGAGAGCTACAAATTGGATTTACTTAGGATTTTAGGATTCTAAAATGTATAATGGATTTCTTGAGAAATGGTGAAATATTGATGCTTGATCAGTTCGGCAAATTTAAAAAAATATTCTTGAGTGAAATATTTTCATAGAGAATATTTTGAAAAAAATATTACGATATAGAACGATAATAGAAATGTATTATTAACGAAGATTTTTCAGTAAGTAAGATAAGATAAAATATTAAGATTTTTTAATTAATTGGAAACAAATTTCTTGTTTTTCAAAGAGAATATAGGGGGAAATATTTAGATATATAAAAAAATGATGACAAAAAAGGAAAAAATTTAATTAAGGATTTATTCTAACGAAGATTTATCGATAGAAGATGAAATAATCTTTAATTAATTGGAAGGATATTTTTATTGAAGAACGATAACAAGATTTATTTGTGGATATTTTTCAATAAATAAAGATAGAATGTGATGGAATAATGATATATAGTTAATTTGGAGCAAATTTCAATAATGATTAATTTTGACGAAAATACATTTTTCAATAGATATATATTTTTATTTTTCCAACATACACTTATTTAATTTATCATATTTAAATTTCTATCGCTTTTGACTTTTTAAAATTTATACGATCTCAAAAGTCAAATTTAAGCATGAAACGTTGCAATGGAAAGCAGTTTGCAAGATGCAAGTTGCAACTTCTGCTTTTTTTTCCCCAACATCACATTGTTTTAAAATATATATTTTGCGGTTTCTCTTACAGATGGTACACCGGCAATATTATTTCCAAAAACGCAAGTTTTAAATTGAAAATTAAAAATTTAAAGTCAAATTATCCAACCTGGAATAAATTCTATCAATTTTTGTCGAAACAATCTCGAAATTGAATAAAATACGCTAGAATTTAATTAAAATACATTAGGATTTAGAATTTAGAAGGTATTTCAGGAACAGTGAATACCTACTTCAGAAATATTTTGTCGAAATATTTTCTAAATTAAAAGAAAAGAAAAATTGAGAATACATTCTCATGAATTAAATTATTTAATGACAATTAAAGAAAGAGACTTGAGATTCCCGAGATTCGAATTAATTTTAACAAAACCTGGACTAAAAGCTTTCTTTCTACTGTTTTTTCTAAAAAGTTCACTCTATCTTGCAAAGAACACACTTTATATGAACGAGAATCTAAGAAAAAGAACCATCTCATTCCTCCTAGCACGCTATTTCATCTCGTGATCAACAATACACAGACACAAACACACACTTTACAAAATTCAATATCAAAATTGCATACGCATAATCTTCTATTCTATTTGATTGCGAAATATTATTCGTGTTATCATTTTTCTTCTTTTTTTGCGTAATTACTTAAAAATTCGCAGAAGATAAAAACAATCTAAAACATGTACAATTACTTTTAGATACAATGAGATAAAGAAGATCAGGAAGACTAATTTATTCCTTTAAGGAATCAGTGTTATTAGCAATCTTTTTCACGGAAAAAGAATATCAATTTTTTAAGGGATTCTTTTTAAGGGATCAGAATTATCGACTCACCAACTCACTTTTTCACAGAACAAGAATACCAATAATCCCTACCAATGATCAACGAGTCCCTTTAAGGAATTAGAATGATCGATCTTTTTCACAGAGAAAGAATACGTAATCTTTGCCAATAATCAACAAGTTTCTTTAGCAGAAGCAAAACAGAGGGTTTGATTCCCAGGATCGATCAAAGCCGTTCTCCACGTGTCGTATTAAAACTCAGCAAGGAGAAAAAGTACGGCGGAGCCCTTTGACAGGCAAATTGAATCTCCAATAAACGAATACGTGCAAGTGCCGGCTTAAAGCCTAATCCTGAAACGAAGGCACGGCCCTCGGGCAAAATTCAATTGTCCTATCCCGCTCGTTGCTCTCGCGGCCGAATGCTCGTACGTGCCGCGGCCGACTCGTGCTCCTCGTGCGAGTTAAGTTCCCTACACACGATGAAACTATATAATAATATAGAGAGGCGCAACGTACAAATGTTGCGTACGTATATCGCGTGTATATGGATGTGCAGAAATTTCTCGCTAACTGACCAGATTCAATTCTCGGCAGCCAATTGGCAAGAGAGAGTTTATTCAAGGAATTCCACTTTCGTGTTGGGTAGGAATAGAGCGAAAACGGATGTTACGTTTATTTATGTTAGATGTTTATGTTTATGGACAGTTACACGAAACGATGGAAATTACAGTTGCTAACAGTTAGCAAGGCGATAGGCGGGTTGCTTGAGAATGCACGGTACATCGTTGAGACGATTATAGTGAGTTTATATGTTAGATATGTAACGTCCATAAACAGGAAATTTACATGAAATGATGGGAATTGTAGCAAACAGTTAATACCAGGTTGTACGATCATGGTCTAAAGTTTGCTTCATTCGCAAGGAGATGGAAAGAAGAGACAGTATTTAATTCTTTTCAATAATTGCTTTATAGATTTATAGAAATTTGAAGAAAAATTGAAAAATCTAAAGCTCGTTAAATATAACAAGTGCAATAATTATCTCGAAAATAATTCTTTTTGCTGAGAAAGAAAGATGTTGTTTCACTTTTTTATCACTTTTACATTTTCACACAGTTATTAATTATATATACTTGTAAATAATTTGAAAATTTAAATTTATTGTCCCAAGATAGATATCTTGAAGAAAAATATATCTCTCTAAATTATTGTCTCATTTTCCTAGAGGGGAAACTATAGAGGGTTTAAAATACAGAATTTCCAAACTACGCATGCACCTGAGGCAACACCAACACCTATGAATAGGCAACGTGATATTTGAAACTATTTCGCACGAGACCTATCCTGGAGTCATGTGGCTGGCTAAGTATCATCGTGTGTAGGGTGCTTAAGCCACGCTCGCTCTCTCCAGGGAGGAGGATGGTCCACCCGCTGAAAAAGGCCACCCTTCGAGTATACAAGATCAGAGGGAAAATCGGTACGTGCGGCGCCTTCCACAATCTGCATTACGCGTATTTTCCCTGGAATCGATGGAATCGGTGTACCGTGGCAGACGATGAGAGGCAATAAGAGAAAAGAAGCGCGCGGTAAAAAAAGAGGAGAGGAAATAAAGAAAGAAGGAATGAAAGAAAGAAAAAAAATGGAGAAAGAGAAGGAAAAGGATGGGGAGAGGGAAAAAAGGATAAAACGAGAAGAAACATCGATAACCGGGTGGAAAACGCGGGGGTTAATTAAAAGGCTCGCGGCGAGGGAACGTGACGCGAAAACGAGCGCCGGTTAATTCGCGTGCTCGATATTGAATTAATAACGCGGATCAAGTTGAACGTTTCGGTTGGTTCTGCGAGTTAAAAGCGGAGCCTCCGCCACGCGATCAAACTTTCATTCGCGATTAATGGCCTTCTCGAATTCGCCGGAACCTTCCAACATTATATCAACCCCTTTGAAAATCGGCGACGATACAAGTGGTGCACGCGCCGCTACGTAAAACGACGGGTGTTATCGAGTTAGCCAGACTACGCCACCCTTGCCCACCCACTCTCTCTCTCTCTAGTCGGATGCTCGACACACGGTACACTGTCTACGACCATGCAAGATTCTCCTATCTGGCCCTCCTCTCCTATCTCTCTCTCCCTCTCTGTTTCCATGTCGTCGACGAAGGCACGAGCCTCCTTGTAAGTAGCTTTACCGAGCGCGACGAGTGTAGATCAAAGATCCCAGCTGTGAGCAGCCTTACAAGCAGCTTAATGATTAAAACACAGGCCGACGGTTGTCTTCGTTCGTGGAACGAAGAATGCTATATAACTTACGTCGCTGTAGGCCTTCACCTATCTAAAATAAACGAGAGCGAGACACTCTCTCTCTCTCTCTCTGTTCCTATGACCTCTCATCGAACAGAGGGATCGTCCTACGATACGCGGCTAGATCAGAGGAAGCCCGTAAGTCCGTAATCTCTGTATCGCGTGCTTCTTCGTCCGGTAACCGTTCACTTTCTCTCGTTCTTCGTCTTTCCAAAATCGATTTCGGCCGCGCCCACCACGACCATACACCGAATTCGACTGGAACTGACTCGGAGAGAGGGAACACAAGAGTCGAGGGAAACAGAGAACAGTGGAAACAGGGAGGGAAACACCCGGCCGAGAGGGTGAGTTAGCCTCATTTAACCGAGAACCCTCTCCCTCGACGAGTCGTGCGTACGATACTCCCACCCCTCGCTCCCTTCTTGGCCTTTTCGTGGTTCCTACGACGCGCAGCAGGACAAAACGATCGAAACTGTGTAACTTTGATGCCGTTAGAGGCGTTGGAGAGAGATTTTTTTTTTAGAAATTGTAGCTTCTTGAAAATTGGGGTTTATTTTTGTGAGCTCTTCGTGATGGGATTGTAAGTGTAAATTCTTCGAAATTCTTGGAACTATACAGACCATTCCATTTTCAATCCGTTTGATTTAAATTACATTGATATGAATTATGAGATTATATACATATATAATAATGAAATGAGAAACGTAATTAAACATCGATTTGATAATTATTTTTAGAGAAAAAGCGAAATCAATTTAATGCACAATCTTTTGTGGAAAAACTTGCATCTGACGGCTAGAAATTCTATGTTTGAAGATTAATTATTTAATAATTTTTAATAATGTTTAAAATAAGAAGAGAAGAAAAATTATTTTACAAGATTGATTATTCCTACCGGTGAATAAGCGGATAAGCAATTAGAGCGCAATAGAGGAAGAATATTTTGCGAGAGATTTCAATTTTTTTTTAATTAATTTTCATAACGAAGCTTCATATCGATTCTGCGGTTCTGATCTGAACTTTGAACATTTTGAAATACAGTTTAATTAATCTTCACTGATCTATGAGATTAATTCTTTTTTGAACGGTGATGAAACTACTAATAATTTTACTAATTAAGGAACATCGAATATTTTATCGCGGTCGTTGGTTTTAAAAGGACAAGCTTTTACTTTTATTAATACATCGAGAATTCTATATCTCTAATAAAGAAATGGACTTATTAATGAGAAAGCTGCAATATAGTTTTTTCTATGCTTCTTTTAGGCAAATGATAATAATAGAAATTAGCAAATTTTTTATTTTGTCGCCAAAAAAATTTTTTTGCAGGATGTAATTTTATAAAGTTATGAGACAGCAAAGTAATAATGAAGATTATTTTTTGCCAACTAATTTAATATTATCGTGAATAAAAATTTATATTTTCTTTAAAATGGCATTGAATTAACTTACATATCTAATATTTTTTTACATTTTACACATCTTTCATTACTTTTAAGTATTTAAATATTTAATCGAATCTCTATAATTCATAAAGAACTTCTATAAGACTAGAATTTTATTTATATTTTTTTTCTGTTACGCAGTAAGATTCAAGCTATTAAGGTTTAAATTATAGATTAAATTTTTTTCGAATTCAAAAAAAAACATCCTGAAAATTCGTTAGATTAAAAATTGGCCAATTTCGATAATTATCCTTTAATAAACATTGAAGAATAATATACGTTTTAAGAAAAAAAAGAGAATAAAGAAGTACAAATTCCTAAAATTTCCAACTAAAAATTGCAACATATTGTACAGGATAAAGGATTTGGTTAATTTTCGGAATGGATAGTTCTGTTGCTCTCGCAGAAACACCTATTCTCTTCGACTAATTAGTTTTCTTATACCATCAGACAACAGTGCTCTGTATTCGAAAATTACGCTTGAATTTTAACTTGACTGAGAAGAATACTATCTCTATAATTTAAAAATAGTGCTGTGAAATAGCATTAAAATTCTTACTTTTCTTATTTTTGTGTGAAAAAAAATAACATCGCGTGCAACGAAAGAAAAAACGATAAATTCAACGATAGCGGGAAATTCGTTGACGAATACGTTGACTGTCACGTCATCCATATTCCGATGACAGTTTTATTTGTTCGATTGTGCACGACGTTAATAAATGCTTCGAGCTAAATCTGGGACAGCCAATGATGCAAATATCAAAGACTTATTGAAATCGAGGGAAATTAATGAAACTTGGTGGAAAATATTGCAAAAATAATTGTTGATTATTAAATTATTAAATTTTGTATATTATTTATTACGTTTTTCAATATTTATAGAATATATAGAAGTATAGAATTGGAATTAATAAATGGAAGAAAGAATAGGATAAAAATATCTGATTTTAAAAATCAATAAAGAAACATGAAATAATTAAATTATCTCTTCGATGTGAAAAACAATTAAAAATATTTTCAAGTTTTCACCAAGTATTCATTAATTCAAACCTATGAAAAAATGGAATTAATAAATGGAGCAAAGATTGTAAATAACATTTTTAAATTAAAGATTAATATTCGTGAAATATTGAAGTGATTGAATTTGAACCAATATATCAATTTTTAAAATATTTTTCTACATTATGAAATATCTATTCGATGAATTTCTCAATTGGCTAATTTTATTGAACAGGACCTTCAATATATCATAATAGTTTAATGCACTATTATGGTTAATTATATATAGCACAATCTGATGCACCTGCCATGTTGAACACGATTGTTGATTAATGATGCATGACAAGAGCAGGTGTACATTAAATAGGTGACAGCTGTAAAGCACGGAAATTCGATACATTTTCAAACTTCTAATCTATCTATAAATCTACAATATTCCCAGATTGCAATAAAAATTTATAAATCAAAAAGATACTTCAATGAATTTCATTTTTCTTTTAACAAAATAACACATCTGTAAATGAAATATCTACAAATAAATGTTATTTGACTTTAATGGAAAAATAGTACAAGTCGGTATTATTTTTCCTAATCTAGATATAAGTATAAAACAATTCTTTTTTTATTAAATTTTAAATTTTATCATTTTTAAAATACTTGAATATGAAATATAAAATAAAATTCTGATTATAAAGACGTAAACAGGAATGAAATATGTTTTTAATTAAATATTGAATATTCGAATAAATATCAGATTTAATATTTCGATTTTAATTTAATCTATTTTAAGTTAAGTAAAGTTAATTTAATTTATTTTTGTTTCTTTATATTTTTATTTAACCTCTTTATTAATATTGAAATGATTATACCGGAAATTAACCAAAATTAATCCCAGAAATCGAAACAGATATGAAGATATCTCTCGATGCAATGTTATTCATGCAACATTATTTTGAACGACACTATATATATATATGTTTCATGCGTATATATTTTCATCATCTAATAAACACGAGATTTTTCGCTTAAAAATTCTGATTAAAAATTATTTTACGTATATTTACGTGATGCGTATATGATATCAATTACTCTTATCCTTTTAAAAATATACATTTTTTTTATTTCATCTTAAACATTGTGTTTTAAAAATATTCAGAAATACGGAAAAAATCTAGACAAACGAATTATTGCTTCGCATAAAATTAAAAATATACTTATATACTAATCTCTACAATCATAAATATTTAAAATATTTATGAAAATACAAAGAAAAACTGTTTGTGAAATGCAAATATTCTCAATATTTTCCAGAGTATACATCGAAAACCAAACACGTAAGATATCTTATCCAAAGCTTTGCACGAACGACATCTTTTCACGAGATATCTCCTTGCGCACACGAGAAGCTTAAACATTCTACCAACAGACTTTAACATCTACCAACCTCGCAAATCGAAACCACTCGCGTCGACATGAAAAAATTCTTCAGATAAGGGACCTACTTACTCCGAACAGGTGTCATAGTTTTCACCACGAAACGTTCCATCGTAAAAACTTGTGAAAAGGAAGGCTTCGGAATTCAGAACAGGTGTCTCGCTCCGAACTGTCTCTTTAAGAATCGCGCTCGAGGGGCTTCCGCTAAGTAGCGAAGTTTAAAAGAAGCGCGCCATCCACACTCTTAAACGTATCCTCGCCTATAACTGTGTGTGTATATGTGTCTATGTGACGTTGTATATAGGATGTCTTAGAATGCGTGATTCTACATATAAAAATAAATCGAAAAAGAAAAAGGAATATTTTTTCGTTTAAATTTTCGTTAAATTGAAAAATTATTGAGCAAGCATAAATTTTGCACAGTTAGGAATAGACAAAAATATTTCAATCTTTTAAAGGTGGTTCGTATATTAGCAAATGTCGTAAACAAATTTTAATTAAACTCTGGAATTTAACTAAATTGGATTTGAACGAATCATTAGTATATAAAAGATTATTTTTCACATACACAAAAATAGAAAAAATTTAGAATGAAATTTGTTTAAGTTTCGAAAGAAAATTACATGTATGATCTAGAGATCATATATGTATAATATACATATATGTTCAAAATTTTCATAGCGCATTTATTTTTGCCTGTAGAATAACGTATTATCAATTATTTATCCGGAATTTCCAATTTTCACTTTCTTAAAACCGTGAGTCTCAAAGAGGTATTAAAAAAAAAATCCTTCTTTTCTCGATTCATTTTTACACGAAAAATCTTTTCTTGCTCGAATCCCTCAATCTTGGAACATCCTGAGTGAGTTTGTTCAACCGCATGTGTGAAGAAAAACCGTGCAAGTCGCAAGTGCATCCGCATTCGGCAGGAGTGCACACGTAAACCGACCACTTGCGCTCCTCTCCCATCACGTACACGTTCCAACGCACATGACTGCCCCGTACTCGCATTTTCGCGAGCCAATGACTGTGAAATCGAGCGTTTTCCCCGGTTCTTTCTCCGTTTCGTCGCGGGTCCCACCCTCCAACCATTCCGCGGAATCCTCGGCCAGGGCTGGGGACTCCTCGTGGAAGCGCGCCTCCGATCGATAATGAGCTTCCATCGAGCGTTTAAATCGATTTTTGAAACCTTCCCTCTGTCGTCGAGAGATAAATTTTCACCGAGTTCATGGGGTTATTGGTTGTACGTTTAACGGCGGTTTAACTTACGATGTAAGTTTATTGGAAGACGTTTACGAGAAAGTGTAGGAGGAATTATCTTTTCGATTATGGAAGACGTAGGATTTTGAGGATTTTTAATGAAATTATAATTGCTTCAAATTGTTTATAGTTGCTATTAACTGAATTAACGTTTGTTAAACATTGTCGCAAGATTATACGAAGGATTCGGAAGGCAATCAGTGTGAAAATGATTATATAGTTCAAGAATCTCTTTAAAACTTTGAGGTGACAAGCTCGGTAGTGACTTAATTAGTTTGTTAAACTGAAAGTTTAAACGACGAAGAGATTCTTGAACTGCGGATAAATCATTTTCAGAGAATGTGGTTTGCGCTTTATTAGCTGCTGAACTCTCTATACATGAAACTACTTGGTAAACGCTTCTGATTTCAAAAGCCACTGAAATTTATTCCTTTGAAGTTATCAAAGAACACCTTATATATCCTAAAAAAAACCTGATCATTTTCCACTAAAATAAATATCAAAATCGTATTTCCGTCCTAATATTTCACCTAAATCTAGAACCTTAAACCTTAAAATAGTCTCAATATTGCATAAACCGTTCGATATTTCCAATACTTTTTGCATATACACACATATTCTCCGATTAACTATCCCCAACTCGATTCCACTCAAAGAACCTGCCAGACTTTAATAACCGAAACTCGTTACTCTCAAATTAATCTCCGCCGATTAACTATCCTCGATTCTCCCCCTCAGTTTCCACCCATCTAACAGGCTTCACCGCGACAAACGGATCGCTCCAAGATCGAACCCAGAGATCCCGGTTAATAATTCAGCCCGGTTCGAGGTCGCTTTCCTGTCTCCTCCCGCTCGATAAATAACGAAACACAGAGACGTAAGAACCTCCCCTTTGAGGTGGCGTTTTTCTCTTCGATTTCTCCGCTTCCCGCCGCAAATATTTACGCGAACCTCGTTGCGTTTTATTAATAGAGGCGAGCGCACAATCTCTGTCGAAAACAATGGAAAAAGAAAAAAAAAAAAAAAGAAAAAAGTGGACGAGAAGGCGAAAGGGCGAAGGGTGGGTCGGAAGGGGTGAACGTCCGTGAAATATAAAAGCGATGGATGGAGAAACGGTGGAAAGAAAAGAAATGCGATTTCTCAAGACGCAAACGTGGACGTCCCGACATCCATTGGAATCCTGTACACGAACTCGAAGCCGGCACGGGAGCATCGGGGAATTTAAAGTGCGCGACCGCGTTCGGGGGTTATATTTTCAAGCAGGGCGCGGATCCCGCCGATTTCGCGATATACACGCCGCGGGAGCTTTCTTCGTAATATATAGCTCGCCATCAAATTGCTCGTAGCAAGGCTGAGCCCTGTATTGCCTGCTCGTATCACAGGCTGATTCTTATAAAGCGACTGATAGGATTGTCTGCGTGCGGGGATGCATGGAAAAATTGTTCGCGATGAAAAGATCCCATAGGGGCGCGATACCGTGTGATGGTGGTTATACCGCGCGTTCAGGAGGAATTGATCCTTCTTTCCTTTTTTTTTCCCTGCTTCTGTTTTATACAGGATATATGTTCGTATGGCAATTGCTCCAACATTGATACGACTCGATTGGCAGATGTTGGAAATATCGTTAGATTGTTGTTGTTATTGGTATTGGTAAGCATGAGCAGTTTAATAATTTACAGTTAGAGAAATAAATATTGCTCTAATAATAATAAATTAATAATAGTTTTATTTAATTGAATAAAGAACGGAAATGAAATAATTTTGATTTAATTCATCCCTCTTGATTTTAATTTTCTTCCTATTATGTTTCGTATTATAACTTTCAATAAAAAACTGAAACATTTTAAAATATTTTTAATTTCTTCGTTTAAAATATGATTGAAATATTTTAAAATTAAATATTTTTCATTTAAATATATGTATATATAGATCAAAAAAAATCATCGATTTTTTTATAAATTTATATCAACAGCTTTCGTGACATCAAAGATATTCTTCTGATCATTTTTTTCTGGTCCTACGTCCCTATACTTAATTCGTTCGTTACATTGAGAAAAGAATAATTATATAGAATAAGATACCGTGTAATCTTCAATGGGGTTTATTGTGCACAGAGTTTAATTGCTGTAGCAAACGACGCGTGAAGTTGAGTCTTTTTCGCTGGATACTTCTAGGTATAGACCCTTTTCCGTTTAAACCATGCGTCATCAAAAGGACGGAATGAAATATTTTACAAAGGCTGTTTCCATTTATGTTTTCTCTCCCTCGAGGTCGTAATTTCAAGCTATTAAATTGCGTATGAAGTATTGGGTCAATTAACTCCTGGCATCCAAAGCTTGATAGTTAACGTAGCAAATAATTTTTAATGATTTAATAGTATTGAACGAATTTATTTTTTACTACCAGGAAAATAAGAGATCAAAATTAATAACATTTATGATGTTTCGATAGTTTAATAAAAAGTATTTTATTAGAGACATCGAATTATTTTTACCAATCAATAAAATTTCAACATTGAAATTTCCAATTTTAAATTTAATTTTAATTTCGTTTCGAACTATTATATCTTTGAAAAATTAAATTCGAAACAATAAATTCCAATTCAAAATTTTTAAATTTCAAAATTACACTCTGTTTCGTACAATCATTCTCTAATTACGATTTAGTCCATTAATATATCCTCCCCGTAAATTTATTAAGTCCCAGAATGTTTCATAACTACCCAAGACATTCTACGCATCGTTTCTTCATTCCCTTCATGGTTGAAATACTTTGCGAAGTATTCTCATTCCAGCGTGTTCTAATAATTTCGAACGCAAAACGATAAGAGGACTCCGATGGCGAAGAATACACAAGTTTTGTTTGAAGAAAACGACGGATGAATTATTGGCCCGGTGGAAAAGGTACGCCCCAACGTTCGAGTCACTATTTCTTGAAACTACTTAACTTTTTCTCCCACCATTTTTCTCTATCTCCAGTCGAAAAAACGGAAGGGTAATTTATTTCGAATGACTTATTGCGTTCGGGTAAATAGACTCTGCTCTACGTACTACGTGATGACAGTATTTCTACGACGAAACAAATGCAGAAAATGATCAGTCTGGCTTGACGTGAAGCGTATATCATGGAAGGAAGTCATTCCCAACAATTCGCAATTTCGTTCAAAGTGAAAGGAAGAGCAATATCCGTTTCAAGATCAAACCTCTATGGATTTCTAAACGTTTCTGTACAACCTTTGTTTTAAACGAAAATCATCGTGTAATTTTCGTCTTTCCTTTCGTTCGTGATAGTATATTTTATTGAAAATTTTTTGAAAAGAGAATAGATCACAACATCCTCTTTATACTTTCTTTTCGAAGGATATTATTTCAAAAATACGTATTCTTGTTTACGAATATTAGAGATAAAAATAAAAAAGATTTCGAAAAAGAGTTTTACAACAGAAAATATTCTAAAATAATTTTTTCAAAAAGAAAGATATTTAATTTTTTTATTATTATAACGTTATTCCTATTTGAAAGTTTGGACGTTTTGACTAATGTATTTATAATTTTTAACTCGTTATATAATTAAACTTCTGATTTTTAAAAGGATGATTTCTCGAATCGTTGATGAATAAGTGCATCGTTTGAAATGACAGCTTTTCTAGTCTAAACTTGACATCTTTCAATAGTCTTTCAACGTAAATTAACCTTACAAAGAACTTTATTAGCTAACTTTTGAAAGACGTCAATATTCGCCTACAAAAGAGGAACATTTTCATTATCGTCACGCCTGCCTAGCCAGCTAATTTTCACCATAGTGGTAACACCGTGCACCGAGACAACAGCCAACTGAATAATCTAATCGATACTCGGCTAATAATAAATTTGAACGGCAGATGCATCTCCCTAATAAACCGGTACGACACTTCCTCTAAATTATGCACCGTGAGATAGAAGAAGAGATACGTTCCGATGAAACATACGAGAAATAAAAACTTTCCGATAATTTTGGATACAAAAAGCGAAGAGCGATAATGGACAGGATGTGAATAAATTAAATGAAAGTACGAATGGAATAAATCAAAAGAATCTTCTCAAACTAATGAAATAATTCAAATACTAAAGAATTTATTGGACGTTGGTTATAGTAACGATATCGTATTCTTTATTTTACTCGTATAAAATATTTTTAAAAATGTATAAAAATCTAAATATTATAAAATTTTCTTTTCCATTATTTTACAATGAATTCTATATAGAGAACAGAATTTTATCAAATGAGTGAAAAGCGTTCAAAAACCGAATTGTAAAATTCTCTTATTCACGTTAATCATTTTTCTTTCAATTCATATTCAATGGCAAAATTTTATTGAACATTTAATTTAAAATAATTAAAGAGATGAAAGAAGAATATTCGAAAGAACATAAAATAAATTACCTTAAAAATTCGTCAGCAATTCCATATTTTTATTTTTGTTGATCAAAACACCGAAAATTCTAATAAATTATTATAAGAAAAAGAATTTATTTAATCTTCTATGTATATCTCGTATCTCGAGTTAAATATGATCGCGCAAAATTCATTCTTCTTTCACAAGTAGATAAATACGCGCGTATCCCTATCAAACTCAACGAGTTTCTCTCATCGATACCAGATATCGCATATTTCACCAACACCCTGTATAACCTTCCTGGGACCTAACTACTACCGTTTTCCATCCGGCCAGTAATTCGGTCCTTTGTACGCTGGCCATCAGATTATTAACTATCATCGAAAGGTAAATGTATTTGAGGACGATCGATAATTCACGCACGACTAAGTGTGTCTCGCGCTCGAAAAGGATTATTTCAGGCACATAGAAACCCTCGACTAATCGTCTATACCTCTACATCCATTGTCCACTTTCCAACCATCGCCCCTCCCCTTTCGCCAACCTTTCTCTGTTCAACTCACCGACGTATTTATAAAGTTTCCAAAGTCGAGGAAGACGGGTTGAGTGGCCGTCAGGTAGCCTCTCCCTTCCAATTCGCGAGATATTCGTGAGAAGGAAGAGGCATCACCGTGAAAAGCGGACGCGATGAAAACTTCTTAATTCCAAGCCTGCTCCAGTTTCCGGATAAGAGAGGCTACCTTTGCGAGGGTGGGCCGTGATTGGCCCAGGCATAGACCTCATGAACCTCTTATATACGTGCACGTTATTACGAAGTAAGAGGGGAAAAGTTCCGCTTCACACTCAACTGGCCATTAATGGCGGCCATCCCCGGCTGGCAACTCGAAAGGGTAACAAAAAATGCAGTAGACACGTGAGTTTGCATAGTTTCTGATTGTGATGAAATTCGGCAATATTAAACGCGTAATAACTCTAATCGAACTCGTCAAAGAAGATTTAATCTTTTCGTTGCATTTAGATGAAACAAATATTGTATAGACGATATCGATGCGTCCAATTTCATTCAAATCAAAGGGTCACGTGTTTAAAGCAACCCTTGTAAATCACGACGATAAATGCACATTTGGTCTCGGGTGCGCTGTCGTAATCGAGGAAACAAGTTCACTCGAAATGGTCGAGAGAGGTGATTTATTCGTGATCGTCGCTTGGACGGAAAACAACCGACGCGGGAGAACGTATCGCGTGACTATGATTTTATTACCGACCGCCGCGGGTACCGGCTTCCGGCTAATTTACCGTGAACCGAGAATCGCCCCCGGGACCACGCCGAGAAATCCTATCGGCTCGTTTTGGCCCGGTGAATGAGCTCCGCTTATCGGCGGATAAGTGACGTTGTAATTAAGTTTCGATCGAGGGGTTGAATGATGGAAGATCGTAATCGACCATGATCGATCGTGGATCGATTGGATTTATCGATGATAATGCGTCGTTGGATTTGTTTTGTAGCTTGGATTTCAGAGAAGTAATTGTGTTTGTTATTTTTTATTTTTAAAACTATTTCTATCGATTTCTATCGGTTGAAATCGGAAATTTTAAAATAAAAGTTACATTTTTTCAAATGGATATAAAAGAAAGAGAAATGGAAGAACGATGGAAGAAAAATCGATATTGAAAAATTGATTATAAATATATAGGAAACTAAATAAAAAAAAACGATAAAATTTTTAATTAAATGTTTAAAAATGATCAAATTCGAGTCGTGTTTTTAGAATTAAGTAGAAAAATAATTTTTGATTAAAAACAAATTATCAGATTGAAGTATTATACAATGTATTTTTATAACATTTCTAGTGATTGAAAAATGAAATGTAACTATAGAATTTTTAAATTTGGAGAACATGTGAAAGCATGATTTATCATCATGATTGTCTTAAATTTTTAATTCATTCATTTTGAATGATTTAAAATAATAGGATTGTATGCAGTGAAGAAGTAAATCTTACGTAGTATAGTGATGAAGCAATCTAAAATCTAAATGCTTGCACTAGAAAGTTCTTAACTAACGTGATCAATTTTATGGTTTGGGTTCGTTGGTTCAAGAAGGTTATTATCAAGATGATCCAGAAATTGAAGAAAATACGAGATAATATATCAAAGTGTACAATGCACAAACGTAAACTAAACCAATTAACAATTTAAATTTAAATTTTCAATCAAAATTTAAAGTTTTTATAAATCCTAAACGAAATTTTGAAAAATGAAATTTAAATAGAATTAATTACTATATAAAATTATTATGTATATTTTCTTTAAAACATTTTCCCGCAAAATCTAAAATAACGACGAGATTGATCATTCATAATATTTTAATTTGTCACATTCTTAATTACTTCCTATTAATTTTATCTTCGATCGAATCTTCTTATTATTACGTTTTACAACACTTATTTGTATCATGTATATATACATAATTCATTATATCTTCTTTTTATTCTCATTATCTTCTTTTTAATAAATTGTAAATAAAAAAAAATCCTCTCGAATGTTAAAAGATAAAAAATGTTTTATTTTAAATATTTTATATAAATCCGTTAATTTGCAGAATTATAATTCGTTGCTTTCTCGATATATATGTTCGTGAGAATTTCCCTCTGCAAAAGTTATCGTTTTCATAACTCATCCTGTTCAAAGAGGGTGGTTCACACTAGGGGTTGACCGACCAATGAAAATATGTCCCTGTTACGAGAGGATCAACGAGGATTAACTGGAAGATTTAGAATTGTCTCTAAACCGGTGCTCACTAAACATCTAATCCGAAAATACGATTATCTTTCTATGGAAATATTAATACCCCATAATAATATTATTTTTATTTTATTTTAAATACTTATTATTGGAAATTTTTCTTAAAGATTGTTTTTTTCTAAAGTTGTATTGCAAAACATAGAAAAAAAAAACAAGAAAAATTTCTATATTTCCCCTGTATTTTCATTCATGAGGAAATTTAATTTCATCCCATGTCGTTGCTGTTTACGGTAAAAAGTTTTCGTTTCATTTCATATTTTTCTTTTTATGCATCATGTATCACTCAGGAAATAAAAGGAAGTATTAGCTGATATCTCACTCGTCGAATAGATATATTATTAAAATTTTGAAACATTTTATATAATATTAAAACTCACTAAGAGTCTTGTTTTGAATATATTCCAATATCATAGGCAATTTTTTATATTTTCTATAAAAAATTATTATTCGTTTTATTTTCATAACTTCCATATTAATAAAACAAAAGAAACAAAAATTTAAGAGAATGAAATTATTCATGAAATTCTGAATGCGTGCAGGTTACTTGGAATTGTTCTTATCGCATTCTTAAGCTGTACAATGACGGTCGCATGGTTTATTTCCATAAGAATCACTAACCATAACATCCGTTGTAATTCTAATTACAAATATCTCTCAAGGTACAACAATAATAATGTCTATTATTGATCAGAACTGTTCGTGAAAAATGCAGCATTATATTAATTTCAAATATTATATGTTTGTTAATATATTCCTATATTCTTTTATCAATGTATTTCTACTAAAGCCAAAAACCAAAAACATTCAATAAGCCAAAAGAAAAAAAAAAATGTTTTGAAAATGCTAGTAATGAAATGTAATTAATTAGTAATTTAGATTAAATTATTTACAATACTTGAAAATTCTCTCAATTAAAATTGTAAAATTTAAAAGAAAAAAAAAACTAAAACAATATTATTAAAATTGGAAAAATTAATCATTAAAATAAATATTCACCTACATATATTTTATAAATTTTGTATTATATATATTATATATTGTATATATGTAACTATACATATATTTCGTTACGTGATTGATCGTCTCTTATCAATTATCTTTTGTTTCTATGAAACATAATTCGTATAAGACCTTTGATAATTGACACCGGATAAAGCCTTTGATAATCGAGAGCCTGATTGATCGAGGTCATGGTTAATTGCAAACAGGTTAATCGAGATCCTTCTATAGCTCTCTCTGTAACTGGCCAAATATGATCCTGTTTCCTAACATAACGTGCTGTTTATTAATGAATTCTCTATTCATAACAGCGTTCGATGAATATTGTTGTAAATACAGTATAAAAACATGGCTAGACTTTGCAAATTAACATCAATATATAAAAAATTCCGAATTATTATGAATTTAGATTATAATTTTAAAAGAGCAACTTTCTTATTTAACAATGACAAATCTCATAAAAAAAATTCTCATAATTTTGGTTGAAAAACTCCATGTTTCGTGAAAAAGAAAATTGTCAGATAGAAACTCTTTCTGATTAATTTAAAAAATTGTATATCTTCTTAAATTCAAAGGAAACTTTTTACGCAATTCCTTTTTAATATTAAATATGACGTGAATGAATTTATAAATATGTATAATAATACATGTGTAATAAAAAGTATATTACATTAGTTTGATAGAATCCCACAAAAGTATCATACGATTTTTATATTTTTATATACAGTTATATTACATATTTTCATTCTGCAGTAAATTATATTTTCGATATTTCAATATAATTAAAAAAATGCATCGAATTAGTTTCAATACAAATTTTCATTTTAAAACAAATTATATTTAATTAATATTGTTTATCTCGAAACAAAATTTATTATAAAACGATTTAAAACTAACAAATAAATGCTAATTAAATTGCAAATAACACAAAAATATCAAATTATCATCTTATTTGAAAGCAAGATTTCCATTGCTAACTTTCTCCATATACTGCAATAATCTAGATAGTCAAGATTATTTCGAAATTCAAATACAAGGAAAGATATATTTTCGCTACATAGCTTCACCATTAGTTTACAGTTCCCAAAGGGTTACGAAGGGTTGCGCATCGCGTTTATAAGGGCCAGTAACGGAGAGTTGGACAATGTCGCGCTTTACGAAGGGTTACTAGCTTTAAGATATAATTGCTATATATTAACCAACGGTAGGAAAGGTAGGCAAGGTAGAAAGGTAGACGTAGGGAAACGACTCTCTCGTACATATGTTCTTGATATTTTATTTTTCACTGATAAGTTATGTTGAAATTATAGATATAAAAATTAATGAAAATTTGTAATTGAATAATAATTTTCACAAAAGATGTAACATTCTTTAAAATATTTTTTTAATTTAATTTATTAAAAAAAATATTTAAAAGTATTATTAAATTATTTATTCTTCATTATTTATTCTGTAGAGTATTTTTAATCAACAAAATCTTTTTTGTATCACAAAAAGTATTTTCTATTAAATTAAATTTTATTTTCTATTATTTCTGTGATTTTCAACTTTATTTGTATAAAAATAATATAGAATATTTCTTTATATAGATACAAAATATATTAATTATTTTTATTCATGTTCTTATAAAATTTTTCTAATCTTTCCAACCAATTTTCCCATGCTAATTGTAAAGCATTATCTTTCAATTCATGAACATTTGCAGGTTTTCCATTTGTATAACCAACAACAACTAATCCTTTATGTACCTATCAATACGATTGCGTATAATTGATTATAATTTTATGCATTATTTTTATAAGTAATTACCTTAAATGAATATTTATTTGAAGCATTTACAGCTCCAATATAAGCAGCAAGTTGTATAGGTGCATCAAAAGTTGCACTAAGTGATGCCTTTTGTTTTTCTGATTTTTTCCAATCAATTAAATATATCTCATCCCTAAACAAAGATTACTTTAAATGATAAAACTATACATATTCTACATTTACACACTCAAAAATCAATGTAATATAATAGTAAGTTACTACATTAAAACCTTATAGCATTATATTTCTCTTATAATGGTAAAGCAAACTTCTATTATACCTATAAGAAGCAATACAATCTACAATGCCTTTATATCTTAATGTTGGATGTAATATATTTTCTTCAAGTGCATAAGTTGTTTGTATATCATTTAATATCGGTTCTATGCTACAATATAATGATTTAATAGAAGGTGGAATTATAGTTTCTTCATATGACAATACATTTTTAATAACGGAATGAAATAATTTACCACTATTCAATAGATCTGTAAATATATAACAATTATTATATTATCTAAAGATCCTGATTATATGAAAAATGTTATACCTTTATGATATGTATCAAACTCTGTTTCTCCAAACGTATCAATCATATTTTTTTTCCATCTTTCTAAACTAGCCTTGACTTCCAAAGACATAGTTTCATTAAGAATATTTGTTACACTTGGAATATTCAAATCTATATTATTCTCAACACATTGTATACCATAATTTTCTATTGTTTCAGAACCAAAAATAGAAAATGATTTTAAATTTTCCATAATTTTAAATTTATTTATAGTTTTTACTTCATTTACTTTTGGTTTTCTTGATAATTCCAAATCTTCTTTTTCTTTTACTCGTACAATTTTCTTATCTTTTTTTTGTTTAAGCACTTTATAAACAATATTTTTTTTAGATGTTATTTGATTTGATTGCGTTTCACATATGGAATTATTATCTAGCTTAGAAGGTTCTGTTGTTTCAGCTATTTCATTTTGTTTCTTAATATTTAAATTATTCACATATTTAGTTGAAAATCTTTCTTTCTTAATATTAAATTTTAAAACTACTCCATACTTGGCACTTTGTTTAATTCTCAATCGAATCATATTTAATTCATAATATTATAAAAATATAACAAAAACACTTTTTTGTTATGATTATCACTTTTTCCTGATAACTAACCATTTGTAAGAAAGTAAAGATTTTGTTCAATTTCATTGACTTGTTGTGCCATCTATCGACAATCCTCTTACCTATCTAATACTTTTTTCAGTCAATAATAAAATTTTATCAATATTAAAAATTGTCAATAAAAATTCATTTGTTTAATAGATCAATTTAAATTCATATTTAATAGAAGCTTTTTTTTACAAAATAAAAAATATTTATTAAAAATAGTTACATTTATTCTATTTTAAATATTCTATGTAAAACATAAAACATAACTAGTTCAAACAAAAATATAAATAAATATGTATATTATTTATTTTATTTATATAATTACTATATGGAATATATCATTCATTCTATAAGTTATTTTTTCTGTCCGAGTTAAGTTTAAAATTGAAAACATTTTTCAAAATTATATATATATAAATTTATTTCAATTGAAATATATTTTTATAATTTTAAATTATTTTTGGATGGACGATATTTTCCGCGTACTTTAGGAAGAAGAACCATCATAGAATCCCAATAGCCACATATCACCACCAATGAATGTAAAACGTGACCGTAATTTATTAGGTTTTACACGGTTCGGTTCGTTTTAGCTCACGGTTGCAATTTCGGAGTTAACCGCTTATCAAGTTAAAGGGCATCATTCTAATGATGTAGAGTATACTACCCTCTTCATCGATTTTGCACAATAACCTCGATATCTTTCACAATCGAACATTTAATAACATCTACGATCAAAACTTTAAGAAACTTGTTCGCTTTTTTTGATTGCATTCTATTTGCGCAATCAAAATGTTGTAATTATTATTTACGTAAAAAAAAGAAAAAGTTGATAAAATCAATCTTTTATATCTTTCACTTTTAAATTTTCTAGGTAATATCAAGTCATTTATTAAAACTGAGGATAATTCATATCAAAGTAGCAATAAATTAAAAAAATATTGCATAATTGAAATGCATATATTGCATAAAAAGGTTTTTATGGAATTTTAAATAATTAAAATATTTTTTTCCTTTTTCCTTATATATTATCTTTCCTCTAAATTTTAAAATATATGTATTATATCTAATCAAATATTTAAAAATCATTTTTATTAAAATATTCTTTATAAAATGACTTCTGTGAGGTAAGCTTCGAAGACATTGAAGATATGATAAATGATAGATTTAATAATTATCTGACAACATTATAATGGAGAATATTTATGAATGATATGTTGAAGGTTTATTGGATCTATTTATTAATCTTATAAATACTAGAATTGACCGCATTTAAGAATCTAATGATGCTTTCAGGTGATGATCTACATATTAAATTGTAGGACATCTCTAGGAAGATAATATCAAGGATCAAATTTCAATTTAGAAAAGACGTCTAACAGTACAATCAAATAAGTTCTTACCACAAATAGTAAGTATGAAAATATTTTATTTTATTTTTCCTCAATCTTACTGAGCTATGATATAATTTTTTTTTAATATATATATATCACTTAATAATATTAAATAAATTCATTTAGCAAACTTATTCTAAACACGTACGATCGTTTCATTAAATATATATTTTTGATAAATAGCTTTTGATAATATTTTTGATATATATTTTTGATAAATATTTAAATATATACGTATATTTTTATTATTTAAAATATAATTATGGGAGAAAATGCATAAAACTAATATCTAAATGCACAAAATATAATCTTATTTTTACGTAACAATGCAACTGAAAACTGTCCCCATAATACGGTTGTAACGGTGAAAGTTACACAGTGAAATTTGAGAAGTATGGAAAATACGATCTAACATCTCTTATTGATTGTCAGTTATCGTATCAATTTAATCAAGAGAAAAAAAAATCACTATTATAACATGTGAAAGAAGCGCATCCGCTTTCGATGCATCTGATCTATAAACAATTAACTACAAATATGAAGATCAATATAGCGCGATATTTTATGGACCAAAAGAGATGACACAAATTGTAATACAAAAACTGTAACCAAAAAAATATATCTATAAAAATTATTAATTATTTATAATATATATAATAATGTTAAACCTTAATAATTTAACTAACGATATATCATCTTATGCATCATGCAAATTCTGGTCTAATTTAACTAATATTACATCATACGTGAAGAAATTCTTATTAAGCAAATTTGTTTAGATCGTAGATTGTTTAGATCGATCTCGAACAAATTGACTATTATTAATTTTTCAAAGCCAAAAACATTCAAAATCTAGAAGATTTTTATCTTCTTCTCATCTTTGAGAAGTTATATCTTTTCTCTATGTAAAGATAAAAAAAAAAAAAAAAATGTTCACAACTTACATCACATCTGTGTATATTGAAAAAGAAAAATAATCGTCGTAACGGCAAACAATCTCCCTCCTTAAAAATTTACCTGCAAAAAAATATTTTTTCTATATTTTTTTGATGAAACGATTGCTTCAATTTCAATTGATAAGATCAGGAAGAATATAAATTATTTCTTTTTTTATACGAATAACGTTTGATTTTGTTATATCTATTATTAATCTTTACAATTTATGTATTTTTTCCAACTGAGTTAACGGCAATATCAATATTACCGTAACGATAAATTCGCGGTGAAAAATTTTCATGACAAGGTAGTGACAGTTAGAAAGGCGTAGACACGCACACATGCACGTAATCTAACTTCGCCGGGATGCGATACCGCAAGGAAAAGACTCCGGTGGTATAAAAAGGGATGTGTTCTGTGCAGACTGCATTAGTTTCAATTGCGAACAACTCATCGTTACTATACAGTAACATTACAAGCAACATGAAATTCTTCGTAAGTAATTCAATTTATTCTGTATTATGTGCTTCTATTATTATGTGCTTCTAATTACATTATGTTTATGTTTCATTTTAAATGATCAGTATAGAGTGATATAGTGTAATTAATTCAAAATTTATTTTTTTTCTACAATTTGTTTAATTTACCTTTCCTTATATTTTATTCTCATCAAATATTAATTGAAATGTATATATTTAATTTGTTTCATTCTACATTTTCATTGTTGTTCAATATGATTAAATTATTTTATTTTTTATGGATGAACCGAATTTATAAAGAATTTTTATAAAAAAAATATATAAAAATATATAAATATATATAATATCCGTAAAAGATATGAATTCAAAACTTTCCTTTTGATTTTACCATTAAAAAACATAACATCAAAAGCACAATCATTTTATTATAAAATATAGTTATAAACTGGTTATAGATAATTCTTGCTATCATTGCCCTGGTGTCTCCCTTATATGCCCAATCTGATGAAAAGGTAATTGAGAAAAGAGGTATATATAGTGGCATTGGTTTGGGTTATGGAGGCCATGGAGGAGGTAATTTGAAAAATTTATATCTATTTCGCATATTTTAATTTTTATAATTCTAATTTCCATTTTTAAGATAATAGAATTTATTTAATTATTATAAAGATATTAATTTCTACAATATGTAGATATATAATTGATTAAAAATTTAAAATAAAACTAGAAATGCAAAAAAAATCAAAAAATAAAGTCTAAATATAATTAAATCAGGAACATTGTTACCATATAATTACCAATAACATGATTCATGTTAATTTTATTTTTTGTTAATTATAGGTTTGGCATATAGCGCACCAATAATCACCAAATCTATTCATATTCCTACTGTTCGACTTGGATATAGTGGATATGGTGGATATGGTGCATATGGTGGATATGGACATTCTGGAGGATATGGATGGTGAAAAATTTGAATTATTCTAAATTTTGTTCATTGGTATTATATCTTTGTAATACACCTATTTGTAATATTGAAAAGAGTTTTTAATGACATGTAAAATAAATTTGTATACTTTTTAATAAGTGTTATTATTGATTTCCCTTTCTGCTTATATACATATACACAATAGTCTTAATTAATTAAGAATAAATATTTTTCATTCTAATAAAACTTAATTAATTCAGAAGTTTCTGAAGTCCTAATATAAAGAATGGAATATTTTTATTAATTTTTTAAATAAATAATCGGTTTATGTCCAATATAAAGATAATGCAGAAATGAATTTTATCTACTATCATATTAACACACGTAACTACGAAGTTCTACAGTTCGTCGCTAGATAGAGTCGTAAAAATGTCTAGTTGTATTCATTAAATTTGTTTATTTATTAATAAAAAATTAAATTAAATCATGAATTTCTTAGCTAGAAGTGTAGCGAATGCAGCTAGATCTTGGCTTGCAAATTCAGTTGAAGGTAAAATTAATTATTATGTTAATGAAACGAAATGAAATGAAATTATTTCTATTTGTATCGTTACCTAACCTATAATTTAACCTTTACAAATAGAAAATATCGTCGTTTTTTTTTATTTATAAATAATAATTTACATTTTTCATAATTACAATTCTATATTTATTTAATAAAGATTATTCTATAATAGATAATTTTTGTTGTCAACGATAAATCATTAAATTATTGCATTATTTAGTAGAATAATTTCAATTCTTATTCACGATTTCAACGAATTATTTAATAAATAATTATAACTAATTGTAAATATATCTAATAAAAGATATGTATTTATTTTACAGCAAGCAAATCACAATTAACTAGATTGTGTGCAAATCCTGGAATTCAAGGTACTTATTTTTCTTAATAACAAAATTTCAAATATTATAACATTATTAAATTCACTTGAAAAATTACTATATTCATGTTTTTACAGGAACTGTACTCAACACTACTAATTCCTATATTAGAAATCTAATGCAAGGTAAGATATATATCTTAATACCAATATTGCGCCAATATATTTCTTACCTATAAATTAAAAGTAAAATGGAACGTATCTATACTATATCATACTCAAAAGTAAGAAGTATAATTACAATTTGAATAATATATTAGAAATTAAAATATTCAATTATAATATTATACTAAATATAGTTGAAAACAATCAATATATTCAGAATATTTTTCAAAAGAAAAAAGCTAGGATTTTGTCTCGAGTAGACAAACAAGAACCATCAGTGACCCATTTACATGAACCTTGATGGTCATTGTTTGTGTTTCCCATAAGTGTAACAAGATCGGACAATTCCATAGGAATTCGAGTGACGTCTCGAGTTTCCGTAAGCCTTTTTCGACAGATCAGTATCTCTCGTTTCTCAACAGAGTAAAAAGGGGTGGTCGTTCTAAAAGAGGACCGATTTTCTTCCTGCATTATTCGTTCGCGAAAATGCACATGGCTTGCAAAAGCGCATGCAGCGCTTTACCTCTTTGATCCCCAAAAATAGAAAAAAGAAGAGAGAGAGAAAGAGTAGAGGAGATCTCAAAAATGCAAAAAAGGATCTCCGGCTACTCTGCAAGAAAGGACACGAATGGGGGAGAAAGCAGGCTTTTCCTCGAGCAACAGCGAAAATCGCTGGGAATCGAAGGGGGTGACGTGTCCATTTGTGGTTGACCAGTTGTCAGAAGTGATTCTGTGAAGGGTACAGTCTGCAATAAGACTGTTATTCGAATTTTCTGTTTTCATGATGCCACAATGGACCATTCGTGGGACCAATTTCGTTCTCGATCATCAGGAATGATAATATTATCGTTGCATTTGTTTTTTTTTATTCGAAT
Organism: Apis florea; assembly: GCF_048593485.1. Lineage (NCBI taxonomy): Eukaryota > Metazoa > Arthropoda > Insecta > Hymenoptera > Apidae > Apis > Apis florea. The sequence continues at coordinate 180,527 of NW_028256877.1, forward strand.
GAAATTCTATGTAAATTTTTTGGTGAGTTTGTATTTCAAAGACTAAATGTGATTTTTTTATTCACTTCATTACACTATGTTATTGTGAATATTTAAAATTTCATGAATTATTTTAAAAAAAATTTTTTAAATTTCAAAGTTCAGATGTATTTATAATTCATATAATAATTACGAATAAATTTTTAATTTAAAAAATTTCACAATACTAAAATAATAAAGTAGTAAAAAAGTAAAAAATAAAATAAAAAGAAGACAAGCTTGGATTAGCTTGTCTTAGATTTAATTTAGGTCTCTCTCTCTTTTTTTTTTTCTAATACAATGAAAATCTTCTTTGTTTGTCTGATTCTATAATATATAATCACATTTTATACAATCGAGTATAAATACTATAAAATCTACTGGAAATCTGATAAGTTATTCAAAATCAAAATATTTCCAGATTACCAGCAATGTTTATTCTTCAAGCAAGACCTACTAATCAGCTCCTAATTATGTTAAATTTTCATTCTATTCATACAACAATTGCAACTTAAGATAAGCCGTAGATTTATCCTGAGCCAGTGTCATGGCTGCACGTCTATGCTGTAAAGGCGTAACCGGAACGTCGAAAATTTTCGCAATGTAATCTTGCGTATTGATCTTCGAGAAAAAGGGGTTGCCTTCCATGCATAATAGGTTCTGCTGGTCTCTTGCCTTAGTTAAGTCCGAGTTAGGTAGGATTAGCAGCGACAGGCTTGGACATCTGTCGTATTGACGAGCAGTGGTCAGCTAGATCTCGAAATGAACAACAATGGCCACAGTCTCGACTAACAAACCTTAGACTCCTATGACCCGCCAAGGGAATATCACGAAATTGTCATGTCATCCTCGACATTTCACTTGGATTACGAATCTCGTCGAATACATCGTTATGGATCGTGAATCTCTTTCACACAATTCGATTCTTTATGGTGATTTTAGAAGATTTAGAGTGGTAGTTGTTATTTTGATTGGAAAATTTTAATATAATTTTTGAAAGTTAATTTTGTATATTTTCAAGAAATCGATCTCTTATTATTTTTTCCTCCATATTAGCTAATCTTAATCTGAAAATAATTAAACAAATGCAACGAAAAAATGTTTACTACATTTTGCAAATTTTTGCAGTTATATAAATTTCACTGTTCACTTTCAAGTCACACGATCTCATGGATCGTGAACTTTTTGTGCAAAGATGGGTGGACCTTAGTTCGTAACAATGTTTCTTAATAAGCTTATACACGCTCGAGCGAAAAAGGACTGGACGGGCGGCTTGCAGATGTCAAGCGACCGTCATATTTGATATTCCAAAAACCCTCTTTTCCTTCAGTTCGTAAGATTATTTGCGAAAGAGTTTTCAGTTTCTTGGTACCGTTACCACCCACAGTAGGTCTTCTATTTTTCTTGTTCTCAATTATAATCGCTTTGACTAAAATACCGTCATCCTTGGGGACTATTTTCTTACCGAACTCCTGTCATGTCCTGCAATCTTTTTTTCTCACGCTATTCACGCAATTTTCCTGAAAAGAATTCTATCGAAATCTGTTCTGAAGAATTCCTTCGGACGAAGCAATGCAACAATTTTTGGGAAATTATTTCTGAAGAAATTTTATTTATTAGAATTATGTCAAAATTTTTCTTAAGAAATTTATTCTTTAAGAAACAGCATCAAAGATTCTTTCATGTTTTTTTGTTGATTGCATTGTAAATTTAATAGAACTGTTTCTCATTTTCATTTCATATTTATTCACTATCTTCTAATTTATCGAAATCGAATTAGTTAAAGAATCATGTCTCAGGGCGATATTTCACTGAAAAGCAATTAGATCGGCTCGTCGTTAGGTAATCGAAGAATTTCCAGTGAAAATCCATTCACTAGACTATTATTTCTCTTTTACGGGCATATACGACTCAAAAATGAAAGTATCGTAACTTTAATTGCACTAATGCTATTTCTCTTATTTTCTCTCTTCTTATTCTCTTTAAAAATTCTTGAGGATCAAACGTGTTTCTTCCTGTGTATAGTTTAAGACTAATGATTCTCCTTCATTTGGTAACTAGACATTCTTGTCTTTAATAGTTGACAAGAAAACGTAAAGTTCAAGAAAAAAGTAAAATTATTTGAAGTACAAAGGAAAAAAATATATTTGAAATAAATAAATAAGGTAAAAAGATTTTTGAAAAAATATTCCAGAAGAAATCAAGATTTTTAGAAAATTATATTGAAACAAAAAAAAAAAAAAATTCATTTCTTCCCTATAACTTATTTCAGATAAATTTTCTAAATTAGTTTCGTAAATAATAATATAATTAAATTATTACTTTATAATTTTATCATATATATTTATTTAAATCAGGCTTTATGCAAATAAGATTAGGAACATCGTTGAAGAGATTGCATGAGAAAGGATCATATAAAAAGCATAAAAAGAAGAAAAATCCCTTGGATGGGAAACCATTTGCAAAAGGCGTGGTGATAAAAACGTTAATCAGAAAGCCGAAAAAACCGAATTCTGCGAATAGAAAATGCGTTCTCGTTCGCCTATCAACTGGCAAAGAAATGGTTGCTTTTGTCCCAGGTGAGTATAATTTATAATGAATATTTTAACGAAAACAAGATGAAAAGCACGAAAAGGAAGAAAAAAGAAAAAAGAAAAATACTTAATACATTTAGTACAATGAAATTATTAATCATATTCTAGGAGAAGGTCACAATCTTCAAGAGCATAATATTGTGCTGTGTCAACCGGGAAGAGTGAAAGATACTCCTGGTGTTAAGATTAGATGTATTCGTGGGAAGTATGACTTACCTCATGTGATCAAAAAACCTATTTAATTATAGAATTTATTGAATCTTTTAAAGTTTATATAATTAAATATTATTAAATAAAGTTTCTCTCTTTAAATGTTATTATATTGCAATCTCTGAAGTGATCTAAGGAGAACAATTAATTCAATAATTTTATATTTTAATATTAATAAATATTCTAAGTGAGAAACGTAACCAGAACCATTTTGTAAATAATAATTTTAGTAAAAATTAATTCAAATAATATTATTCTATAATAATATCATACATTAATTTTATTCTTTTTATTACGAATTTGAATTTCATATTCTTACTTAATTTTAAAAAATTAAATGACGTTCCGATTCACACAAATTCCGAAATACGAAATTAAATGCAAAATTTATCCGAATCAATTTTCATTAAAATTATTACATAGAATCAAATGCCTTATTTTAACCCTAGATATTTAAGAAATCATTCACGATACCGTCATGAATTCGATCAACGATCAATGCAAGGGGTTCCTCCTCGAGGTCACGCTTTTCGGATTTAGCGGCCCACAAATTGCGGCCTTTTGACACACATTTTCGAAACGCTATTTCCCCACCGTGCGTTTACCGTTAGCTAGGCCATGCGTCCTCCTCCGAGACGAGCAAACGTGGACACAATGTGTATTCTGCTATATCAGGATGTCACAATGCAGAAAGGGTCGTGCAGCCCCTTCTTTCGATGTTATTACGGAAGGGTTGGCCTGCTCCTGCATCTGCACCCTGCATCCACCCACGCGGCCACTGGCTATTGGCCATATGACATGCTGACCAACATCCCGATATTTTCAAAAGACCGGCTCTCAACCTTGCTTCGCTTGGACCAATCTCCAAGAAAAGTGTATTCCTCTGTTCACCTTGTCGATGCGTCCAAGTGGTGGGCGTTGCACGGTTATGAATGTAAGTATTTGACAATACTATTGGATATAAATTTGAGTTATTTTTTCGGAAATAGAATTGTACCGAGGAAAGAATATGAAGAGAATAGAAGGGAATGAGAACCTGAAGAACAGTCAACTCTTGCAGAGGATGACGCGGAATGTTATCAGACTCGCGCAGAATCTATGGGACATAGATTCATTAAGTTCCCGTATCGGACCCGTGATGAAAGTGTAATCACACGAAAATTTTAGAGATAGTTTATAAAACAATCACGTCAAATTGAGCATTACAAATTTGAAAAATTATTTTTTGAACGTTTAATTGGAAATTAATAGTTTAAAAAATTATTGTCTTCAAATTAAGGTAATATTAAGATTTATTATATGATAAAAATAAATCAAAAATATAGTAAAAATATCCTATTTGAGGAAATTTTCGAAGTCATGAAAATTAACGGAGAAAACTTGGAAGCTATCGTAAAAAGAAGAAAAAAACCGTCAAGCAAAAAAAAAAAGCGGATAGGAATTACTTCAATCTGTATACCAGGAGAGACCGAGGGTAAGTAAGAATTTTTTTTGCAACAATGGTTGTTAACTAATATATACCATTTCCAAAGTCAGACAAAGTTAATCCGTTGCGCCATAATGGAGTTTACCGGTAAATTCCCTACTCTCTCTCTTACCTCACCCATTATAAAGCATCCCTGACAAAATGTAATAAAACCGAGTGACAGTATTTTTATTAGTTATGAAAAGTATACAGAAAATTCAGCTATAGTTTTATTGCATTATGAGTATGTACCTGGCATAAGTAAGGGAAAAATAAAAGAGAGAACTATTACTATTTACGACCGTTTTGCCCTTTATTTAATACCATCGTATCTGCAACCGAAATAAAAGTACAAAAGTACCGGTTGCTTTATTACGGTCTTCCGCAATAATCATGTCTTCTTTCTTTCGATCGTATTGAATCCTGATAAATCTCATTTATCATTCGTAATTTTTTTCTTATAAAAATTACGAGTATATTTATATTTTCATATATTATTAATCGATTAAATATAGAAATAGTAGCGTAAAAAAATTGTAAAAGTAAAAAAAAAAAAAAAGAAAGAAAGATTAAAAAAGAAGCTGACCTTGGTGCAGGTATGAAAATGTTTTTCGTTTCGGAAAAAAAAAATGAAAAAAAAATAGTCGGAAGTGGAGAGAACATGAAGAGAAAAAAAAAGTAGTTGAAGATCGACAAAATAAGAATGAACAAAATGAAAAAATCTTTTTGCATTTCTCAAATAATATGTAAATGCTTTTGATGTTCACTTTCTTTGAGAGAGAAATTTTCAACTCTTTACCATACGGCTTAGTAATCGGACACCGAACGATCTGTTCTCAAAAGTTTTTGTCCTTTTGCCATCATGGTTCGCTTATTTTCGGTTTTCACATGGCTTCAGTGCTTTGGAAAAATCTTACGATCGATGAATATTCAGGTTTTTATATATATTTTAATAACAATATATATAAAATTAAATTCTAATTAGATTTTTCCGATCCAAGTTTTGGATATTTATTAATTTCCGAAATGTAAATTAAAATTTTCGTTAAATGAATATTGTCTACATCATTATTATTAATACAAAATTTGTCTTCATATTATGCGTTATTAAATAGAGTAAAGTTAACAATATAATAGAATATCGATATCAATTTATATCTTAAATAAAATCCGTTATTATAACTTCGGTAACTCGAAGAATATTTTATTGAAAATCAATTTGGTATAAGAATTTCTAGTAATATATACTTTCAGGTATATGCACTTACTATAAATACAATAGATCAATAAAAATAACTAACTTTAAAATAAATAATATTTTCAAAGTTAAGATATTTAAGATACCGTACTTTTTTATTATGCAGCAGGTATTTAAGACTATAACCGTATTGTTGAATGAAAATAGAAAAATATGGTAAATAACTTTGGACTATATATTTTCCTTACCACAAACAAACGACCAGTTAAAGCAATCATTGTATGGTCAATATATTATGTGAAATATACTTATTAATAGTAGGGCCATTATTCTCATCAACTACTTGACACTCGAAGACCACGATTATTATTACGGAGACAATTTCTATAAAATTTCAATATATTATACTGATTATTTATTAATTAAAATCTCGAAAACTGAAATAAAAAACGAATTAAAAATTTAAATTTCATGTCAATGAAACGTATACTTTTCGAAAGAGTCTATTATTTTTTCCTGTTTATTTCTTCTTATTTCTTTTTTAATTTTTATTTTTTAATTTTATAATAATAAAGTTTATTACTTTATTATTTATTTATATTAAATAAAAAAATGGCACAATTCGGATAACATTTTAAAGATCCATTTTAACTCAAATTAGAAACTTTATTACTCCCAATATCTTTTATTATTATTTACTTACCTACTTATCTTTTATTACCCATTTATTCCTACGAGAAAAATTTTCCTTCGTTAACAAGTTACTTTTCCAAATATTTCCTCAAATCCCAGCAATCTTTGTCGCAAATAAGACGTATCGGCAAGATGTTTATACCATAAGATATTCAGTTAAAACTACCTCAGAAAAAAAGACTATTGGAAGAATAAAATTCTTTTTCGAAAAATCTATCCAAAGGCGTGTCATCGCGATATAGTGAATGAAATAAGAAAGTTCCCGTGGAAAGAAAAGGGTTCCCGCGGGAAAGGAAGGCATGAGTGAGGACCGGAAATAAGCAAATCTCGAAAGTCTGTTGGCAAAACTTGGCCGGTGGTCTAGCCGCAAGATAAATTGAAAAATAATTACGTCTTAATGCTTCTCTAGCTATTATATTCTCTCTCTCTCTTTCTTTTTTTTTGAAAAAGCTTTGATATTGAATTCTACTAATGTCTGTTCGAAACGAAGTAGATCCTGAGATTTCCTACTAAGGGAAAGTAAATTTCTCTCTTTTTAATATTGTTCATAACTTAAAATTAAAATTTATTTTCTGCAAATTTTCTAATTTTATGAAAATTGGAAAAATGGAGAAAGAAATTGTTTTATAGTATATTATTTTTTTTATAAAAATATAGGGGATCGCATAAAATTTTACGAATTGTTTTCTAAAATTGTTACAGATATTGCTTTATACTTTTTCTAAATTAAATAAATTAAGTTGTGACAACTGGAAATTTATCATTTTGAACGATTAGATAAAGACAATATATAATATATATATTTTATAGAATAGAATTATTAAATTTTTTATTAATTATTTTATAATTAATAAAAAATTAATTGTTCTGTATCTATAATTATATAATTACGAAGAATTTTTATAAAATTTTTATATTCAAGAATATAACTAAATACTATGAATATTTTGTTCGCACATCATAGAATAATAAAAATAATTCTACTTTACTTTATATTATTAAATTTTATTAAAAATACCGAACGTAAAACTTTAATATTTATAGCTCTGAATATAAATCAATTTGCAATTTGCTAAAAATAGAAAAATATATTGTTTCATTAGGAAATGTTCGATCATTTCAGGAGAAAAATTTAACTAAACTAAATGAATTGCTATAATGAACGTACCTACTTTCGTCCTTGTATAACATTGCATTGGGACCGAGGATTAGCAAATTTAACGATCGGTATATCCGAAATATGAAATGATACAAGATTTTATTATAGATTATCAAGCAACCTTTTACCTGCCTAATTTTACGTTTGTAAATATTCCTGCATAATACAATACCATTCTGTTTTCAATATCGCACAATACATTGGCATGTTATGACTATACCTATTTCAAAATATTGAAGTTTTACCATAAGGTTTAAATAAAAATAAATTGTTTTCATATGAATTGAAAATCCTATTGTGAAATATGAAATGGATTTTTATTACAGTTAAACCTTTCTCTTCTTTGCATAAATAAAAATATTTTTTATTTTTTCTATTTGAATTAAAAAACAGAATATTATAGAAAAAAAACAATTGAAAAACTTAATTTATTTAATATATTATGATTAAATATATTAAATATATATTATATTATATTTAATATTTAATAAAACAATTTAACCTTGCTTTAGATGAAAATATAAAGAAAGACGGCAGTGTGATGTAGAGATGGCTATTATCAATATTCGAAAGTTTCAAGATCATTCAATATCTGAATTAATCTTTGATAGACAGAAGATGGATGAAATGGAAGAAACATTGCGTCAAGTCAGTTCCACGAACTATTATCGTTACAAAATATTATGATTTTTGAATACATATTTAGGAAATTTAAAAAAAAGTCACGATATGTTTGTAAATTATACCCTTTCGAATGTCTTCTATATATAGCCGTTTAACAATCACGTAAACCATGAATTCATTTAAAGTAACACAAATCAAAATCTACAAATCTCTAGAGATTTAATATATCGCTGTAATTATACCTATTTGAAATAAAAATTTGTAACTCTTTCTTATGATAATGTTACCGATATATTTATAACTAACTATTTATAGAAAGTTTACATCCGGCTATGTATATCGACACGTAATACCAAAATAGACAAATTAATGACAAATTAATGATTCCTTATGAAACCAATACAATATGAATTTAAATGATATATTAAAAAATCTGATAAGATTAAAACAGGATTTGAAAAATTAAATATTTTGAAGATAAAGAAACTTTTTGAAACAATAGAGCAACTAAAAGAGTAATTTAATTAAATATCGTAAAGTGAAGAATTTACACAACTTAATGAACGATTCGATACAAAAATTTGTATCCCATTTCACACTTCGTTCGATTCTCTTTATACGAAAACTGATTACTCACAGCGGAGCAATTTAAAAAATGTCAACGATATCGATGAATTGAGACATTTTCCACGTCGAATCGTCGCGAGGATTCGCATGGACGTACCGTTACATGGTTTGTACATGGTTCGGTGCGGTAGGAGCAGATGCAAATACGTGGATCCATTCATCTGTCGTCAGACGACGACCACGGGAAAAATCGCAAATAACGGGTTGGTCCTGCACCATAGAAATGTGGGTTATGTGGCCAAAAGAGCAAAAATTTGTATACTAGAAAGGAGGCGGTGCGGTTGAATTGAGCGCCGGGATGCTTTTCTATGGGTGACACGGCATTTTAACGGGGCATCGAAAAGGACTAAATTTGGCGTGATCTTGGGACGAAGACATAATGAGTACGCTATATCGAGCATAACTGGACTCCCTCGTTGTTCGTCATTTTTTCCCTATTTTTCTCACACTCGAGCTTCCGAGAGAATTCTCGGGATCAAAAGGACTGGTTGAATCGGCGAATTAAATGGAATCGATGTTATAAATAGTAAATTTTTGAACAAAATTTGTAAAATTAAAAATGCAAAAAGGATAATAAGGAAAGTACGGAAATCAGTATTTACAGAACAAGTACGGAAATCAGTATTTACAGAACAAGTACGGAAAGTACTGTGAAGTAGAAGGAGCGTCATAGGAGTCTGGGACCTATCTAGCTGGACCAAACGTTTAACTAATGAATTTACATAGTCACTCCATGAAAATGAATCATTAGTCAACACTGAGTCGAAGAACAGCGGGTGTATCTTCCGGTGAGCAATGAAAATTGCCATATGTTGTCCTAACGAGCGCGAACGAAAGAAAGGGAACCATCAAAAAGAGATCATACATCAAATTGATCAATGTCAAAGTTCAAAGGTTACAAATAACTTTCGTTTTGCCCTAAAAATTTCACTTGGCCGCAACGCTTTCGCCGGTTAATTTATGAGCAAATTTCGCGATTTCCTTTTATAGTTTAACATCGTAAATCATTGCGACACAGAACCTTTTAACTTTGTAAAATTCTACTTTGTGAAAATAAGGATTGTAGGAAAGGGTTATGCAGAGTAATTTTATGCACTACGTCTCTACTATTAGTATTGCACCGCAGTGGGGGGTCGCAAAACGCACAATCCTTTGACAGGGCAATTGCCACTGGCTTTGCAGGATTTAAGAAAAAGGATTTTAGTATGCCAACTGGTAACAATCGGGATTTTTCGACAATCCTGAAACAAATGATAACTACGATTGCAAGGATTAATTTAGCGGGATTCGATTGTTATACGAGGTCAAGAAAATGCTGCAATTTGTTTCGCCTCAGGATGCCACAACAGGTAAGTATAGTGGTAAGATCATCATTGGCTACAATATATCATAATTTTTTGTCTTTCGAATCGCGTACCGGTTGGCATATCAAAATGATAAATAAAACTAAGGAAAGATCTACCGAAGGAAAATTGAATTATCTTTTTCGAGTTGAATTTTAAAATTCAATCCTTTTATTTTCTTTAATGAATAGAATATCAGTTTTTTATAGATATATGTATTTTAAATAAGTGAAATATACATTTCAACAATTAATCGAAATTATTCAATTTAATTTCTATTTTAAAATTATTATAAATATGTATATACGTATGTATTATATTCTACTACCTTCATCAAACAACCTTCACTGATACGATTTCTGACGAAATTGTTATTCCAATTGCGCGATCACAAATACTCAATACTACTAATTTTCCCGTGTTCATGATTGCGTTTGTGTATATTCACGTGAGCGTGTGCCCTATAAACATTTTGGGAATAGGAAGTGGTACTGGAACGCGTGCCAGTTCGATACCCACGGTCATCAGGATCGGCCTCTCCCCACCATTTTCTAAGGAAGTCTCCTCCCTTTGAACCTTACAAGGGTTGTGTCCACTACTATATAAGCGAAACTACACCCTCTCTAGTTCTAAACGATTTTGACGATTCATACTACAGAGACGTTTTCGAAAAACCGACTGTGTATGTTCGTTAAAAACCGATTTTCTTTCAAACAGTTATCTTTCGAAAATCTTCCTAAAACGCGTACGCTTTTAAACTACAGACAGTGTATTGTGATATCAGTGACCAGTGTATAACCTTGGATTAATCATTAGGTAAGACATTAGTCGTTTACCACGATAGTTACTCGATAAACATAAAAGAATTTCAAACTTGCGTAATTAATGGACGTTAATGTCTATTCGATTACCTGCAGTAAAACGGTTTCTGTGTAATTTTTATTGAATGATACGACATCAAGCACGGTAGAACTCAGTGTTATTTGTTCAATAATTGTACGTTGTTTTAATTAGTGTAATAAGTTATTTTTCAAGAAAGTGTAGATTCATTTATCGTTGGTTTCGTTTTCGTTTTGACAATTTTAAACTATCGTTATTATATATAAACGTGAATTTTTATTTATTTGCTAATTCATCACGATCGATATGAATAATAATATAATTAATATCTCAGAGATTGAACAAATTTAAAAATATTTATACCGCTTTATTTTAAAAATGATTTGATTAAAATAATATTTTAATTTACTCATATTTCTCTGTCTTAGATATTTAAAAATGGAATCTTTCTCCATGCCGTCAATGAACAACATAAAAACGGAATTTAATTCTGAAGAATTGAATACTGAAGCATTTTTTGCCGATGCAATTCTGGATCTTTCTTTTAAGAAACGAAGAACTTCGACTTCAAGCCAACCAAATTCACTCGATTCATATTTAAATTCGCCCGCGAGTAGTACGAAACAAGATCAAACTAATCATATTTCGGAATCCGAAACCGAAAGAAATAGTCCTTTCGAAGTTCGAACATTTATGGTAACACCACCTTCAGAATCTAATTCTCCGACAAAAATCAAATATGAACTAATTTACGATCGTACAGACATGTCAGAGAATAATAACAAAAGTCAAAACAGTGATTTTTCCAATTTATCAACGAATATTCCAATTCCAACTATGTTATCGACATTTCTTAATCAAAACGGTGGTACAGTTAAACAGACAGATATAAGTAATACTTCTGCTTTATCGTTGACAACTTCGACGACTTGTTCCAGTGAAATTGGATTATCCAACACATCAGATAAGGAAAGCAAAAAAGCAGCAAGACCATTTAAAGCTTATCCAAAAGATCCGCTATCACTTACCGTAGGAACAGTCGAAATGATATATGATCAAAATTCTAATGAGGCTTATTCCGAATTTCGGAAACGAATGTTGGAATCTGTCAAAAAATCAAATGAAGGAACTAATGTGAAAATGCGAAGAGTTACAAAGAGTCCTGGATTACCAACGAGTACGGTAGATGAAAAAGATGCAGCTTACTGGGAAAGAAGAAGAAGAAATAACGAGGCAGCGAAACGCTCTAGGGATGCTCGAAGAGCAAAAGAGGACGAAATTGCTATCAGAGCAGCTTTCTTAGAGCAGGAAAATATTAAACTTAAATATGAACTTGTTGCCCTTAGGAACGAAACAGCTAAACTTAGATGTATGGTTTATTCAACGTAAGTTTAAGATATATTTTATATTTAAATTTAATTATACAGTTTAGATTATTAATATTTTATTAGTATTTAAGACTTAAGTTCTTAAAATGCTAATTTTGAAAATTGACTTTTATTAAAAGTACAAAATATTTGTATTATATAGTATGTTATACTTTTTGTAATTTTTTGGTTTTTACAAAATATCAACACCATATATATACTTTTTTTTTACATAATATACATATGTGTGTGTGTGTGTTGTGTGTGTGTGTGTGTGTATATGTATATATATATATATGTGCGCGTGTGTGTATATATACATACACACATATGTATATTATATAAAAAAATGTTTTTCTGATATACCATTAAGATTTAAAAGTTTTGAATTTTTTGTACCATTCGATATTATTATTAAGTGTTTATAAAGTAACAAACATTATTGTATTTGACAATTGTATATTATTAAACACTGACTAGCAGTACTTAAAATTTAAAAATTTTAAATAAATTTTATACGTACTCTATAAAAATCTTTAATACAACTCAGGACTAAACTTAGAATTAATGTACATAATTCTATATTATAATATAAGTTGTAAATATGTAAATAAATGATAAAATAGAAATTATTTGTATGTTTGATTGTATATACAAAGATTGTTGTGATATTTAAAATATATTTATATATTTTAATAAAAGAATATTAAAAAAATATTAATTATTATAAAATATTTATGTATATATGTATATACATAATAATATATATATATATATACTAAAATATTATGAAGCTGGTAATGAATCAGCCAAATCCAACATGTTAGCTGTTTCTAATACATTTTTTTCATTAGTTTGATTTTTAGTAAGTGCTTTTGTATATGATTTTTGAACTTGTCTAGGAATAAAATGTAATGAGTTTACCCCTGCAATAATATTTGAAGAATTTAATGAATTAATACTAGGATTTGTTGGTGGCATACTCTTTGCTGCAGTTGCAAACATTTTAGTCTTTTGATTTTTATTTAATTGTATTTTTTTAGATTTTCGTTCCTTCTTTTCATATTCAGGTTCATCAATATCCATTCTATCTTTTGATTTATCTTTTATACAATGTGAAGTATTATCAAATCTAAAATTCTTAGGAAATTTATGTACATTGACACAATGATCTTTTCTTTCATGTGAATTATTAAATTTCAAATCACACTCCGAAACATAACATTGATACTGAAAAAATATAAACATTTTTAAATATTTTGATATAAATAATGTATAATCACATTTATAATTACCATTGGTTTCTTCATGGATAAAACTTGAAAGAAACTATCATGTGTTTCTTGAATATGAATATCTAATAATCTAGGATTTGGCAAAGATTTTTTACATTCTACACAGACATATCGATGATTGCTATTATAGTGCATTTCAAAATCAATCAATGTATGAAATATAGCTTTACAACCAGTAACGTAACAAGGGAATTCTCTTATTCTGAAATTAATAAATCATTTCATTAGAATTAATTACTTTTTAATTCTACAATTTTTCTTTTTAATTCTTACATTCTATAATTCTACTTATATATTTATAAGGTTAGTTTAGGTTATACATATTCTAAGGTTAGAAAGAACAATAAAGAATATATTTAACAAATTTTTAATTACACTTCATGACATAATTCCTCATCATCTTCAACAGTAACACCTTTTCGTTGAAATATTTTACAAGCATTATATGAATCCTCAAAAAATGGATCATTAATAGGTCTTACTCCTACACCTATGTTTCGTAAAAATTCTTCCATTTTTATAAAATTATAATTATTGAATTTTATAAAAAATATTATAATCTATAATGTTAATGCTATTTCACATTATATATTTCATAAATTATTTTTTTATAAATATAAACACATCTCTAATAACACTAACATCACGATACATCTGCACTCTAGTGGTGAAATAACTAATTATTTTGACAATAATCAATATTCGAATCATAATTATTATACAATTACACTTATTCTCGAAAAATTTTTTCAAAGATATTAGTAAAAAAAGAATGTTCAATTTTTAAATGCAATAAAATAATATTTCAAAATATTGCAAAATAAACATTAAATTATTACTTATTTATTTTGTCACATATAAATTACACATTTAAATTATTTATATATATAAATAAATAAATAATTTCACAGAGGATGATATGGGATGATAAAGAAGCACAAATTCAGAAAAAAAGGAATTGGTAAGTAAAACATATATCTTTGAATTTTGCACCTGTTATACAGCAATCCATTCTTTTATTAATAATTTAAAACAAGATATCCGCATAATATTCATTAAATAAATTCAATAATTTTTACAAAAATAAGGAAAGAAATGTATAAGAATACATTGTAATAATAAATATTATTCGACCAATAGACGGGTCTTCAAATTTTCTAAAATTTCTGTCATTTTGTTTTCCAAATCTTTATTCCTTTGCATTTCTTCTCGCTTATCCTGTAACATACATCATGTTATAAAATATTTTCATTATTACTGTATATTGTAGATTATAAATAGAAAAGCATATTAAAAAAAAATATATTAGATTTCATATTAATAAAATTAATTATTTTCATTTTATAAAGACAAATTTTTATTTTCATTTTGTGTTCATTAAAATTCAATGTTTAATTTATTCATAATTTTTTATATATTATTTAATTTATATCATTTTTTTTAAGAAAAATTCAATATATTTTTTTATACTTATTTATACTTTAATAATTAATTCGAATATTCAATTAAAATTTCCATCTTATCGATATTTCATATCTTCCTTTATTAATTTTATGATAAAAATATCATTTTAATTTTTTTATCCAGATTATAAGGCACGAAATATGATTAAATCCTAAGTATTCATATTTTTTTCTATAAAATATTTTAGAAAATATATATTAAATATAATTTCATAAAAGAATTTTATAAAATGATGATCGAAATCCATAAATTCAAATAATTATTGATTTTAATTAGAAATAAACCATATTGCATAAATTTAAAAATGTCAAATTATTACAAAATACTAGGATAACTGATATAACTTATCGATTCGCTGGGACCTTGGTGCATTTTCATAGCAATAGCACCATTCGAATAATTATTTCCTCTAACTTTCACACTTTTGCTTTCCGGTTCATTGAAAAATTTCGTCAAACTTTCGTCATAATGATACACGTCTTGTTGTGGTATAGTCAAGCCAATTGCTCTTTTATTCTCAATTCTTTTGTTACTTTCAAAAAGTTCAGACAATCTGTCGTTTTCTCTTCCATGATTAAAACCATGTACATTTTCATTAAAATCAAAGAAATTATAATTTTCTCTAGGGTTAAAAATGATTGATGAATCAGACTTTTGTTGAACATTGCCTAGCATTATTTGATTTTTATCATTTATTCTGTTTTTATCCTCTATAATAGGCTCATTATTTTCAATATTATGCTTCAAAGATTCAAATTTTTTAAAATGCAATGAATTTGGAATTTGCTGTCTCGAAGAATATTGTACATCGATATTTGGTCGTTCTGTATTTCTATAATTATTATTGGAAATATATTTATAATGTTCGTGAAATTGTGGTAATTCTTTTCCATGGTCATTTTGTTCAAATTTCTTTACTTCTTTTACTTCAATTTTAAAATGTGTACGATTCGATCTTTCAGCATTTATTGGTTTATTCAATCGTTTCTCAGAAACAATTTTATGTTTATGATCATTTTTAAATCTTTGATAATAAATATCTTCAGGTTTTTGAGTTGAATTATTAAAAATTCTGTTTCTCTGTTGTCTTTCTTCCTTCTTTTTGCTAAAAGATTTTTGATGAATATTAGGAATTTCTATACTATCATTAAATTTTGCTTGAACAACATTCGTATGAATCGTACTATCTAGAATAAAATCGAATGGTGGTGGCCACATTTGTAGATCTTTCTGTTCGCCTTCGTGAAGCTGTCTTGGCTTTTCCGGAAGACCTATTATTGGTTTTAAATTCTCCTTTTTTGATCGCCATGATTCTTTAGATTTTAAAATCTTTTTCATTATTCCTGTCTCCAATATATTATTATCTTTTTTTGATTTTTCCATCGATGACGATTTCTCTTTCGCTTTTCTTAATTCTTCAGGAACAGTTAAATACCGGACAGGAACAATTAAAGGCATATATTTACCAAATTCCATTTCTTCGATCGTTCCTCGTTCTTCGAGCCGATTTTTGCTATTCGTTTGAACATTAGTAAAATATTTTTTTGATGGTTCAAAATCGTTTTCATCCTTTCTCTTGATATCCGTATCTTCTTCTAAACTATATTCTTCATATTTAGTTCTCGCTGGAATATTCTCCTCTTCTCTTTCATCACTTCTGTCTTCATGTTTCTGATTTTCACGCGGATCTTTCTCCTCTTCCGAGATTTTCTCTTTTGAATTTGAAAATGGAGAGTTATAAATATCTCTCAGTGGTTGATTTCCAAAAAAATTCACAAACCCATCATCAAACAATTCACGATTATACAAAGGTTCCCCGTAACTATTACGCAACTCTTCGGGTCGTCTTTGCTCATCATCTTCACTCAATGGCAATGGTTCATTGTATTGTATACTAGTATAATTTTCATTTAACTGAGGCATATCTTTTTTATAAACATCATCATTTTTATAATTTTGATAATTTTCCTCTTCCTCCTCGCTTTCTTCAGGCTTCCTTGTTTTCTGACTCGTGGAATATTCACGAATCTTCTCTTCATTCTCTCTTGATTGATCTTCTTCCTCTTCTGACTGCTTTCCCTTATCACTCTCTTCCTCTTCCCTTCTACATTCAGAATGTTGTTCTCCTATTTGCTTGCCTCCATCATCATATTCTTTTCCATCCTCTTCATAATTATAATTATCCTCCTTCTGTCGATTTCTATACCATTCCTGTTCCCTCAATCTTTTAGCCTGTTCCTCCTGTTTACGTTCTAATTCCGCTAACCTGTCCTCATACTCCTTCTTCCATCGTGGATCTTCCGTCTGAACCACAACAGTAGTCGAAGGAGGTTGCGATCGAACATCCATTCCACTTTGAATCGTTTGATTTTGCACAGTTATTACTTTCTCTGTCGAGTTTTTCCTTCTCATCTGTTGTTCCTTGCGAACAGGGACGATTGGTGCAGGATATGACAGCATAATATCTTGAGGAGGGATCTCAGGCAGAGGTGGTTGAGGTATAGGCTTCAAATCCGGCTGTGGGACAATCGGTAGAGGAATTTTGACTACCAGAGGAGTTCTTGGATCTACCTGGGGTGACTGTGTTGCCGATGATGCAGAGCTTGTTGCAGAGGTCGAATTACCATTTCCTCCATGGAACAAGGCCTCGTATTGCTGTAATTGGGTCAGCACGCCAGTTCCATTGCCGAAGTTCACTACACCGGTAAATCTGATAGTCTCTCGTTGTCTAGGAGCTGCGGTAGTTGATGACCCATTCGACTGAGTGGAATTCGCTTGAGTGCCATTGCCAGATGACTGAGTACCTCTTGCCTCGTCCGACTCGGTAGCCGGATTGGGCAACGAAGCTATTTGAACAGGGTTTACCGTATAACCAAAAACCTGCGCCAGGCCTGAAAGAATCAGACCTAATGCTCGTTTGTCCCGCGGATTACTTGCGTCTAAAGGCTTCTCCTCCCTCGTTTCTTGCGTGCTTGATGATGGGTTCGAAACAGGCTGATTTTTCCAGTCATTCTTCACAGATAGAACGAATGCGCTCAACAACACGCACAGGTAGTACAGAACGTGGAACGTGCTAAGCTTCATCGTCGATGGTTCCTCGACCACTTTCTGCTGGAAAGTTACACTTTATGCATCGAATAATAGCGAGGTAGCGAGGTTGGATACCGTGACATCTTCAATTATAGCTTATAGTCATGTTATGTTGCGACTCTTCTCGATCTTCTTATTGACGAATTCTTCTTTTAATATTGGTTTCTTTTAAATATGATCAAAATTTGATGTGATTCGCAATTAAATATTATGATTTGGATTTATTAAATTTCAACGAGAAAGACGTGTTCCATCGTGCGATAAAGATTAAGTTCAAGAAGAGTACTTTTGTATCACGAGAGCCCACGAGAACTGGACAACCAGTGTCGCAGCTAAAAGTCGTTAAACGAAACGTTAGCTGGCGGGGATGGATTTTTGCATAACATCGGAAAGAAATGTCGAGTTTCACCTCAATTGCACAGAACCGCTCGTTGATTTGAGACAACTGAAGCGGCACGTCGTAATGGGAAAGGAAGGTATTGCACAGAAATCGGATGATAGATAGGATGAGTTGCAATAAATTTGACGAGGTAATTTGAACCACATGTGTAGCTATAAATAGTTACATGAATTGAATATTCGAATTCTTTTAATAAAAGAAAATATAATATTTTTAAACGAATTCAGCTTGAAAAAATAAAAAGAAAGAAAGAGGAGATATAATTATGGATTTGAGAATATATATGGGTAAAAATTTTTAAATTCTAAAAGTTCTAAAATCCTCAAATTCTAAAATTCTAACAATTTTAAATATCTAAAATTATATTTTCATTTATTCCAAATCATCAAACAATACTCATTAACATTCATACCGTTTTGTTACATCTTTTATACGCATAGCTAATGCTCATCGATTTGTGCAATTGCATTTAACAAATAGAACGCATATACTTGGAAGAAATACTTAAAAAGATCAACTAAACTAGCTAATTCTTAACAAAATGATTTATGGTATTTTGCACAAAATCATAGGAAATTATCTTAATATTTTTCTTTGAAAATTAAAACGATCGAAATCAATTTCTTCTGGAAATTCAATTTCTTTCCACTTTAGTCGTTTTATTATCTATTACTACGTAACATTAACTAATTAAAAATATTCATACAGACCAGAGCCTAATCGATTATAGAGCAAGTAAAAACAAAATTGTTTCTTATGTATAAAATTCTTGTTTCGCAAAATAAAATAAATCAATTTGCAATAACTAATGAAACTATTCAAACCAATATTATTATAATAAAAATATTCTAAATCAATCGATTAAAAAATAAAACAATTCCGCATGTAACTTAAGCTCATTTACAATCACTCAACTCAGTATGTTTTATACTTATTAAGTATTATATTACAATAGATAACGATTATATCACTGTTCAATAATCTAAGTTTAGATATTTGCTTTCTTAAGTATGTCGATTATGTCATTTATTCTCTACTCGGAGAAAGTTCGAGCAAACGGTGTCGCTATTCGATTTCCTGGACCGGTGTGATAAAACCACCTTATAGAGGTTATTATACCAAGGAAGAGGAAAAAATTAACGACATGAGTTTTCAACGATAGGAACTGGTAGAAGGTTCAGATCTTTATGTAATCGAGTTCCTGTTGTTTCGTTCGATTTCTCGAATGATAGTCGATTCGCTTCAAATGCGATTCGATCGACCAACGTATCTGTTAATTAAATTAATAACTTAATTATCTTATCAGATTAATTGTTTAACGCGTGAAACACTGCATATATTTTTTGAGAACATTCTCAGGTTTGAATATTCGTCTGATTATCTCGATTCTTTCGTAAACAATAGCGGATGGCAAACATTACAATAGCTAGTGTATTTTACAATCGACGAAATTACCGTGAAATTGTTAGGATACATGCGATATTCGCATGATGATTGTTTAGATGTGATTGCGTTTGATTATTAGTTAGATAAAGATACAGCTTTTAACTTTGGAAAAGATGGTATTTGGAAAAGGCATGTTTTGGTGAATAGAGATGATGATTATGGTATCGAACAAATTTGGAAGTAATATTTAATGTGAAATATCCATGTTGAAGTATACTACTTTTTGTTGAAATATAATCAGTGACAGATATTATTTACGAATTTTTGTTCGTAAAAATTTGAATTCCTATAGAAAATATTGGAAATTTTTTGAAAAATGATTTTAAAAACAATAAGAGTTTTAAAAAATATTTTATAATAAATCTGGACAAATTTTATTCGAAACTTTTCTTATTAACGAATTCTTATATCGTATTGTATTGATATTTGGATTATTAAAATTAGAATTTATTTGACTAATTTATTATATGTTTTTTTTTATCAACTTATGAAAGAAATATTCAATTGATTATAAGCGAGAAGAAAAAAATAAAAGAAAAATCTTCTTCTGAACAATGTTTTGAACAAATTATATAATGAAATTGGAATTCTTTGAATCATATTTCTTCTATTTCAAATATTTGTAATAAATATATAAAATAAATGAATAAGAATCGGATATCTGTAAATAAATACTTTCCATAAGAAACTAGCCTGATAAAAATTTTTTTCTGAAACTCAATGATAATCTCCATAATCAATGACCAAAACAATAAAACTAGATTTCGATTACATGATCGTATTTCTATTGGGAATTCTGTACTTTCCTCGTTCCTTGATCCAGATGAATCTATTATCGATGCAACTTGTTACGAGATGCAATGATTCCATAGATGGAAAACGTATCAGAGACTAGTTTATTCGTTAGAAAATGTGGATCCAGAATTGAGTATATATAACCTGACAAACAAATTCCAAAGTGTATCGGGTATAAAAGTACTGTTCATTCTATGAGTCACTCAGTTGGTTGTCAGTCAAGCTTAACATGAATTTTCTGGTAAGAATAATTTAATGTCGAGAAAATTTAAAATCTATTTCATTTTCTTTCAAATTTGTTTCATTGAATTAATGTATCAGTGTTTCTTAATTTGTTCGAAAGAGTGCATTGGTGACATTAGACAATCGTTTTAGTCGTTGCTGTTCTTGACCATTCTTGCTTTGGGGGTAGCTACTACTGTGCCTCCAACTAGCATCTCTGAAAAATCGATAGATGTAGCACAAAAGATAATTGTCGATAATCAAGCACAACCGAATCCTCAGGATGAAATTGGCGAAAAAAAAGTGACGAAAAGAAGTTACGGTTGGAGTCCGTGGAATTATTATAGTTATGGTTGGCCCTGGTACGTAGATTTTCGCAAGAAATTTTGCAATCTCAAGTTTTGCGGAAAAAAATAACCGTTTGTTTCAAAGATTCTTGCGGATTTTGTAACAGGAAGTTGAATATTTTGCATGATATTAATTTCCTGCTATTTTAAAAATTTGTGTATTTTAATTTAATTTTTAATCACTTGAGACCATAAAACAAAATTTATAAAAATTTTAATAAGAAATTTTAATAAGAATAATTTTTAATAAGATGTTTTAATAAAAAATTTCTGAAAATGTACAACTGTATGTTTGTACAAATAATAAAAAATTTTAATTTTAATATATTTTAAAATAATAAAATTATTATTTTTATATATACATATATTTATTTATAATATACACAATTTTCATTTTTTTACAAGAATATTTGAAACGATATGAAAGAATGAAAATAATAATGTTTTTGTACGAAAATATATACAAAATTTTAGGTATGCCATAGGATGGTATCCAGGTTGGCCATATTATGGTCATGGATATGGTGGATATGGTTATGGTGCATATGGGCATGGATATGGTGGATATGGTGGATATATTGGATATCGTGGATATGGTGGATGGTACAAAGGATGGTAAATTGGAAAAAAATTATTTATGATGTTTTCATAATCTTATAATACACAATTCTTCTTATCACTTTAGTTTTTGCACCAATCAAGTATACATTAGCTTAATTTAAATTTGTAATTATACAATGAGTATTACAATTTTAAGACTGAAATAATACAATTTTGGATATCCAACTAATATAAATAAATAAAATATGTATAATTTACATAGTAAAATAATTTCACTCAATATTTGTCTGATTTTATCATTCAATTTTGTTCTTCAAATTATTCATTGTATCAACGATATAATTATTATTCATGATGTTTATCAGTAAAAAAAAAAAAAAAAGAAACACATTACAAAAAGAATGAAATAATTTACACATACCCTTAAACGTTTCCTTATATAAGTTGACAATATTTCTTCACAAATAGTCAAATTTTTATCTGTATCCTGTAGAACAAATAATTATAGTAAGTTTGAAATACAATTTTTTAATACTTGCAATCAACCTTTAAAATAGTTGTCAACTCTTTGATCTTCTGAAGTTTAGCTTGTTGTTGTTGGGATAAATTATTGCACACTCGTTGTGAATTAGTTGCGTACATCTCAAAACGCAACAGAAAACGTATTACTTTTGTCACTTTCGCGTTCGTAATCCATAATACTTGTGCGCCCGAATACTTTACATGTACCTGATATGCAGCATAGTGTTGCTTAGATACAAAAACAACAACAAAGATTTTATTGGATTTCTCTATAATGACTTTATATAATTTGGGCTGATTCAAAGATAATTGAATTTTTTTAATCTATTAATATGTAAAAAACACACAATATCTCTGTAATTGTAATTACAACAAATTGATTTCATATTTTTCATTTTTAACATTTGCTGCATTGAAGAAATCTGTAATATATAACGGATATAATCTACTTTATCGACAAGGAGAAGTTTGTTATTTTGTCATTAAAAATAAAGACTACATAGAGAAAATTTCTATATATAATCCATGATGAAAGAAAGGCATGATTTCTTTTCACATTCTGAAAAATCACCTTCGAAAAAACAAGTATCTATTATACTACATACGATTTATTGCCTAGAAATTATATTTATGCCATAGAAACTACGTTTATCTCATCATCGAAAGATAAAAATAAAAAATATTTAAACATATATTATAAAACTTTTTATTGATTCAGATCCCAAAAAGAAATCTGGTCTCCTATAATTTAATAATAAGCTAACAAATTAATAATAGACCAATAGACGACATATTCTAAATTGTAAAATGCAATATATTCTAAAATTAATTTATTATTAACAAAACAATTAAAAATATGAAGAAATATTACCCATGAATATTGCTTAGATTTACAAAACATTCAATCACTTGTGCTTCGCAAAATAAAAAACAAAAAATGTTAAGAAAAACTTAACATGCCATATCATAATCAAATTGTTTATAATTATACGAGACATAGATATATTACTTCGAACATATATCAACATAATATATTATCACAAAAATATAAAATATTGATAATTACAAAGATAAAAATACAAAAATAAATTAAAATATATTCACAAACGATAGAAATTTGGAAATTAGCGCCATCACCAGAATGTTAGAAGAACGTAAAAAAGAATTACTGACGAGAAACGAATTGATGCGACATCTTACGGATCTTAATAAAATATGATTTAAAAACCAACCAAGAAAATTACAACAGCACCATCTAGTATTCTACATTTCAATTACGTAAAACATATTTTTAGAACATAAAAAAAAAAATCTTAAAATTTCAAATTTTAAATATCACAATATAATACCAAAAACATAATCGCGCACGCAGCCAATTAGCTCATATATTATTTCTTATAAAATATATAATTGCATCATCGATAGTAGCAATACAATGATATAACTATATATCGTATATTAAATAAATATGATTTCCGGGTCTCACCGACTTGGAGGTTGCTGCGAATTGGAGACCCACCCTAACCACGACGTCCCATCCACCCTCCTTTTATACGAACATTTAATTATTCACAAATTATAAATAAATTTTCCTTTTGCTGTACGTTTACAAAACGTTCAAACGTTTGATC